>NW_027498404.1:0-128182 GCF_021521415.1 Bidens hawaiensis | reverse complement strand
GATTGTTCGGCGGTTGTGTTGAATAGGGTCCCGGAAAAGTTATCGGATCCGGGTGTGTTTACAATCCCTTGTACATTCGGAAGTGATATGATGAGTCAAGCGTTGGCGGATTTGGGTGCGAGTATTACTCTTATGCCATATTCGTTGTTTGAGAAGCTGGATTTGGGTGAGCTTACACCGACTCGTTATGTTGTTGTCATTGGCGGATCGTTCGGATTAAGTATCCGCGAGGTATTATTGAGAATTTGCTAGTGAAAGTTGACAAGTTTTTATTTTCGGTTGATTTTGTGGTACTTGACATGGAAGCCGACGAGAAGGTCCCCATTATTCTTGGTCGGCTTCCGTTTTTTTAGAACGGCTAAGGCTCTTATCGATGTGTATGAGGGGCGGATCACACTTTGGGTTGGCGATGAGAATGTTACTTATGATATTGCAAAGTCGATGAAGCACCCCGGGTGATAACGATGATTTTAGTAGTCCATGCCATTCGGTGTATTTTCTTAATTCTTTTATTCTGGGTTTTGATAAGTGTCTTGATTATATTTGTGGAACCGATTTGGTTGGGATGGATATGGATGACGAGTTGACGGAAATTATTGAGGATGGTGAGGAAGAAGTGGTAGATTACATTTCTTTTTAGGCGGAGATCATAGAGGTTAGTGAGATTATTTGTGAAAAAGAGGTTGAAAAACCTGCTCCGTTGGAATTAAAGGTTCTTCCGTCACATTTAGAGTAGGCGTATCTTGAAGAGCTCTCGGATTTGCCCGTTATTGTTTCTTGTAAGTTGAGTGAGGAAGAGAAGGCAAAGTTGATAGAGGTGTTGAAGGTGAATAAAGGGGAGATTGCATGGAGACTTTCAGATATTCAAGGTAGTAGCCCCGCATATTTCACCCATTGGATTTTGATGGAAGGTGAGAATAAACCGGTGGTTCAACCCCAAAGGCGTTTGAAACCAAATATGCAAGAGGTTGTCAAGAAAGAGGTGCTTAAGTTGTTGGATGTGGGAGTGATTTATCCGATTTCGGATTCTCCACGGGTAAGTATGACTCAAGTTGTTCCAAAGAAATGAGGGATGACGGTTGTTATGAATGAGAAGAATGAACTTATCCCCCTCGCGTTCCGGTTACCGGTTGGAGGGTTTGTATTGACTACCGGAGGTTGAATGACGCTACCTCGAAAAGACCACTTCCCGTTGCCGTTTATTGATCATATGTTGGAGCGTCTCGCAGGTCAGCAATTTTATTGATTTCTTGATGGTTTTTTCAGGTTATTTTCAGATTCCAATCGCACCGGAAGACCAAGAGAAGACGACTTTTACGTGACCGTATGGTACATATGCGTATCGTCGCATGCCGTTTGGGTTGTGTAATGCTCCGGCTACCTTTCAGCGTTGTATGGTAGCAATTTTCCAGGATATGATAGAGACGTCCATGGATGTTTTTATGGATGATTTTTTCGGTGCAAGGTAATTCTTTCGATCAGTGTTTGGGTAATCTTGAGACTGTTGAAGATGTGCATTGAAACGAAGTTGATGTTGAATTCGGAAAAGCTTTGGGTCATATAATTTCAAGAGATGGTATAGAGGTGGATCGGGCGAATATTGACACGATTAGTAGGCTTCCTCCACCAACAAATGTCAAAGCTATAAGAAGTTTTTTTGGTCAATGCGGGTTTCTACAGGCGGTTTATTAAAGATTTTTCAAAAATTACCCGCCCGATGACCCGATTATTAGAGAAAGATGTCCTTTTGTGTTCGATGAGGAGTGTTTGAAGGCGTTCAAGTATCTGAAAGATCAACTCGTAAGTGCTCCTATTCTCGTGTCACCGGATTGGAATTTACCTTTTGAGCTCATGTGTGATGTGAGCGATTATGCGGTTGGAGCGGTTTTGGGGCAAAGGCGTGAGAAACATTTTCACCCAATTCATTATGCGAGCAAGACGTTGAATGATGCCCAAGAGAACTACACCACCACCGAAAAGGAACTTTTAGCCGTTGTGTTTGCATTTGACAAGTTCCGATCCTATCTTGTACTTTCAAAGACCACCGTTTTTACCGATCATTTAGCTTGTTTTCTCTTTCACAAGAAAGACGCGAAGCCCCGTTATATACGGTGGATTCTTTTACTTTTCAAGTTTGATATAGATATTAAAGACAAGAAGGGGGCGGAGAATGCTGCGGCGGATCATCTTTCCCGTTTAGAAGATACAAAGAGAGAAGAGATTCGTGAGGAAGAGATCGGCGATAGATTCCCGCATGAGTAAATTGATTTTGTTACGGTCGAAAAAGCAAGGTTTGCCATGGTTCACTGATTTTGCAAATTATTTATCTACGGGCCTTGTGTTGAAAAAAGGGATGGCTACGCAACAAAAGAAGAAGTTTTTCGGGGATGTTACTCAGTATGTTTGGGATGATCCTTTTCTTTTCAAGATTGGTGGTGACCGGATTCTTAGAAGATGTGTATCGAAAGAAGAAGGGTTGAATATTCTAAAGCAAGTTCATGAAGGTTTAACGGGAGGTCATCATGGAGTGCATGCCATGGCTCAAAAGGTATTTGATAGTGGTTTTTATTGGCCGTTCGGTTGTAAAAGATGCGGTGGAATTTGTTAAGACGTGTGATGCTTGTCAACGCACCGGAAATATTTCATCGAAAAACGAGATGCCACAAAACCACATACAAACTCTTGAAATTTTTGATTTTTGGGGCATCGCCCATTTCCCGTTTCCGGTGGTCACAAGTATATTTTACTGGCGATAGATTATGTCTCAAAGTGGGTTGAAGCCCAAGCATTGGCCACAAAATGATGCTAGAGTTGTTGTGAAGTTTTTAAAGAAGTTATTCACTCGGTTCAGAACTCCACGGGCGATTATTAGTGATCGAGGTACTCAATTTTGTAATTCCGTCATGGGGAAAGCATTAGCTCGTTATGGAGTTACTCATCGCACCTCTACCGCTTACCATCTTCAAACGAATGGTCAAGTTGGAAGACGGTGGGAATAAGTTGGAAGGATTGGTCAGAGAAGTTGGATGACGCGATATGGGCATTCGGAACTGCATACAAGACACCGTTGGGTACTACACCGTTTATGTTAGTTTACGGTAAAGCATGTCATCTTCCCGCTGAGTTAGAGCATCAAGTGTTTTGGGCGTTGAAGACAGTTAATGTTGATCTTACAGAGGCCGCAAGGAAAAATGTATTTTCAAATTCACGAGTTAGAGGAGCTTCGTGACGCGGATTATTCTCCATCGATGGATATCAAGGAGAAGGCGAAAGTGTTGCACGATCGACGTTTAAAGGGAGGTAAAGATTTCAAAAAAGGTGATAAATTATTGTTATTTAATTCTCGTTTGAAGTTATTTGCAGGTAAGTTGAGATCCAAGTGGACGGGACTAGGGCTGTCACTTTTTACCCAAAACCCAACCCAAGAAAACACGTACCCGAACCCGAACTACCCGAAAAACCCGAACCCGAACCAAAGTAATTTGGGTAGGTTCTCGGGTTTGATTTATAAGTTTCGGGTCAACCCGAATAACCCGAACAAACTTTTAGTTTTGAAATTAAATATTTATTTAGGTATAATATGCTTAGTCTTAGCCACTAAAGTTATCAAAATCTAGTCATAATCGATTGTTGTCATTACAACTATTATAGATCGATTGTTTGTTGTTAATTTATATTTTCCGTTTATTACTAATAGTAGCCGTAATTGAACAACTAAATATTGCCCGATTGAAAGCGATTATGGTTCGAGTTAGTTTTACTCTTCTTTTGGATTGTATTATCAAGGTTATGTTGATTTATTATCTGCTTATTTGCTTATGAGCAAAGAATAATATTTTTATTTTAGTTTTAGCATTGTAATTTTAATTTATTTTTGTTTTTCGTTTGTTTTTTCGTTTGTTTTCTAGGATACTTGAAACCCGATTAACCCAACTTGAAAAAAACCCGAACCCGAAAAACCCTTTAGAGATTCGGGTTGGGTTTCGGGTCAAGATTTAAAACTTTGAAACCCGAAGAACCCGACCTGAAAAAACCCGAAACCCGAAAAACGAACCCGAAGAACATCCCTAGACGGGACCTTATTCGGTGAAGGAAGTATTCCCGTATGGAGCGGTGGAGTTAGAGAATCCGGAAAACAGAACTTCGTGGAAAGTGAACGATCATCGTTTAAAGCATTATATTAGAGGGCCGGAGGATTCAACCGAGGTGGAGGAAACTCCCCTCGGTCCATCGAATTAAATCATCAACGGGGTTCTTGAGTGAAAACTCAAGTGTAGAGTTTGTATAATTTTATTAGTTTTATATTCGTTTCTTTGAGTCACTAACTTTAGTCTTTGTAGTTTCGTTGCGTCGTCGAGTCGTTCCAAGGAATCATCACCATCATAAGGAGAGGTTTTACGAGGATTCAAAGGATGCCAGGTAAGTTTTGCAAGCAAAAATAACATAAAAATGGGCATAACATATGAGTTGGTAATTTTATAAATATTTTTCTAAGGCAAATAGGCTTCAAAAACGTCAAAACTTTCTGCCAAAAGTGCCCGTCACGCCGCGCGACGGGCTTCTCCTTTCCCTCCGCGCGCCACGGACCAGTGAGCACCAAAAAGAGAGCCGCGCCGCGCATCCAGGAACTAACCCCTGGTCACGCGGCACCTAGGGGGTTTCCAGGAATTATTTTTAGACAAAAACCATATTATATCAATTCTCTCTCATTTTTTTCAAAACCTCTTCTTCCTTGAACCCTAACCCACGATTCCTTCTCCTTTTTCACCATATCCATCAATTTTTCACCATTAATCTTCAAATTAAAGCTCAAAATCACCCTAGTATCAACCTAATATCATAAACTAGGGGTGTCAAATGTGTCAGGTTGGTGGGTTGACGGGTTGATGAGTTTCGGGTTGGCGGGTTAACGTGTTGAAAATTTTCAACCCTAACCCAACCCATATATTTATTCGTGTCGTGTCGGGTCGATCCATTTAGATTCGTGTCGTGTTCGTGTTGTGTTTCGGGTCAACCTGTTTTACTTTCATATACGTATACGGGTAATACTTATTGACTTAGTAATAAATTAAACAATTAATTTTCTCTTAATTATACAAAACTTGTTAATAATCTGTGATAAATCTAATTGTTTTTGTGTATTTATCTCCCATTCTCAATTAACAAACTTAGGTTCACATATTTAGCCTAAGATAAGAACAAACAACCAAAATAACCATAGAATAGATAGTTAGACTTAATAATGTAAAAATGTTTGAAGTAAAAGGTAAATAAAATTAGTGTAAAAAAAGTTTTACTTTTAAAAAATTGATATATGAAAAATTAAAAATCTAAGTATTTAACTTTAAAATTTAACATTTATTATCTCTATAATCAAAATATTAACTTCTCTAATGTTGTTAAACGAGTTAACCGGTCAACCCACTTTTTAACGGGTCGGGTTCAGGTTGACCTGTTTTTTAAACGTGTCTGGTTCGGGTTGCCCTGTTTAAGAAAACGGGTCTTGTCAGACGACCCAAAACCTATATTTTTTCGTGTTGGGTTCGTGTTGGGTTTCAGGTCGTGTCAGGAGTTGACACCCCTAATCATAACCCACCATCAATTTTAACCAAAACCTCATTAATCCTCTCACTTGCACACACTTTAATTCATAATTTTTGCAAGTTCATCCGGATTTTCACTATCCATGGTATGATTTCTTGTAATTTTTGTATTTTTTTGTGTATTCTAATGTTAGTTTTAGCTTTAGGTTTACAAACTTTGTTGTCAGGTTTTGTTCAAGTAAGTTGTTTATGTTCGTTTTTGGGTGCAGTTTGGTATGGTTTGGTAGTTTAGTTGAGATTTTGGATTCGGTTGGTTGGGTTGGAATATGTTGAAACTTTATTTTTCGCGGTTGCGGTTGGGTCGGTTCGGGATTATATCGAGTGTATCTAGCGTTGGAATTTGGTTTGAGATGTTGAACTTTGATGTTTTTAGTAGTTAAAAACGAGCCGGAACACATGTTTTATGCAATATATATATTTTACCAAAGTGTGATTTTCCGCTTCATTTCGACTCAATTTTTCGGTTTGTTGGCACTTGGGTTTAATTGGGGCAATTAAAGTGTCGGGAGGAGGTGATGTTTGTTGAGTCGGAATGAATGTTTTCGGGTTTATAACTAGTAAAAGTCTTTAAAAATTTGGTTTTCCGTTAGCTTTTAAGTAAAAATATAAACCGCTCGCACTTACTCAATTTTCATTTAAACGAGTCGGTTTGAATTACTTTGTAACCCGGACTTCCAAATCTAATTTATTTTTCAATTTTTATATAAAAAAATTAAAAATTCAAAAATTTTAAAAAATATTTTGTTTTATTCTTTTTAGTTTATTTACTTACTCCCATGTTTGTTTGCTTGTTTAAATGTGTTTAGATGTCAAAAGAGGCGGGAAAACGAAAACGAGGCCCGGTTGCGCGAGGCGAGCCGGAACCGGTTATTTTCGTGGAGCCGGTTGTTCGTGTGATTGAATACCAACCCGTGGCGATTGTGGCATATAGAAAAGCTGAAAACCTTATGGATGGTTTTTTGCTTAAGTTCGAGGTGGATTCACAAGAATATGGTCGAGTTTGTAAGTTAATAAATTCGGATCTTCTCACTTTTAAGAATATCGATTGGGATTTGTTGAATACGATTGGTCAAAGAGGGAGAGTTGAGGAGTTACTGGGCCCGAAATTTATGGCCATGCTATGTTTAAACGAACCGCAATATCACGAGCTGACATTAGAATTTTTGAGCAAGTTTCAGTATAAGGATGGTAACTTTGCTCAATCGGATGCGGTGTCGTTTGTTTTGGGAGACCATCGCACAATTTGCGGTAGTAAGCGGGTTTTATACGGAGGATGAGGTGAGAGAGCCGAGTTTTCTGACAAGTATTTCAGGGTGCGTTTACAAGTAAGCAAGAGGTGAGTTTTGGTCAGGGAGAGTTGGCTGCTCTTTGGAATAAAATTTCTATATGTTCGTTTTCGGGATCAAATGTGGCTTCAGATATTCGGGATCCCGTGCTTCGTTTTATTCACCGAGTTTTGGTGAATACATTGATTGGTCGCGGTTTGGGCGATAACAAAGTAAACTGGTTGGATATCTTTTGCTTGTTGGCGATGGTTGATAAGGTCCCGATTAATTACGCGAGTGTTTTGGCATGTTCGTTTCATCGGACGAGACGTGGTGGAACCAAAAATAGGTCAAAGCTTGATATGGGCCCATACATTACACTCATTGCTAAATTTGGGTGTGCTTGATAAGTTTAAAACGAAGTATATGAGATTGGGACCCGGAAGAGAATTTTTGGGAGTCAAGGATTTGAGAAATGCTGGAATTTTGAAGGGGACTGACCCGTTAGCGTGGGAGGATGTTAAGATGGGCCCACAGATTCATTCACCGTCGAGCACCACGGTTGCTGCGGCTATGAGAGCCGGTTTACAGACACGTCACCAGAGGCCGCTTCACAGATCCGAGAGACCGGGTGTTCACTTCCCGGTCAGAGAGCATCGCCCTGAGACTATTTCTATGGACTCATTGTTTGACCGGATGGAGTCCGGTTTTGATCAGGTTAGGGGGTATGTGACCGAGCAGCGTGAGGAGTTGAGACAGATGATGCGAGAACAGCAACAGATGATAGAGGCAAATTAGAGAAGGCAAGATGAGCATATGAGATATATGATGACTGAGTTGAGGATTGGGTTGCCCGCGTCTCTCCGACAGCCGGATGTTGTGGGTCCGAGCGGGTCGAGTGCCCCGGGTGGTTCGGCGTATGGTTATAGATCACCAGTTTATGGTCCGGGTCATCTGGAATTTGATAATGCAGAGCCATTCCACTATTTTGAGCAGGAGTCGGAGGAAGAGGAAGACGAGGATTGAGTTTGAGTTGGCGAGATGGCATGGGAGTTTATGTTTTTTTATGATGTTTTTATTTTATTTTTTTATGATGTTTTTATCTTATTTGGTCTGTACTGAGATATTATTTTAGACTATTTGGTTGGGTTGGCGGGTTGGTAGATGTTGAACACTTACAAGTAACCTTCATTTTTTAGATGTTATGTTTGATGTTACTTATGTTTGTCGAGAGGAGTGGCCATGTTCGTTCAGAGAGAGAGAATGAGTTAACAATTTATGTTGAGCGGTCGGTGAGGAGAGCACCCATGGAAATAGACTGGCACATTGACAGTCTCGCATATTACCAGCTAAGTATTTTCCATTGTACTTTGTTTTTATGTTTTCATTTTTATGTCTTTGTTTTTATTTTTTGTTTAGGTTTTTGCTTTTTGTTTTTATAATTATAGCTTTTGCTTTTAATTTTTTCGAGTCATGTTTCCGTGCCCGCATTGAGGACAATGCAAAATTTAAGTGTGGGGATAGGACACAAGTGTTTCAACTAATTTTAGTTTTGTTTTCGTTTTTGTACTTGAATTTTTAGTAGTTATAATTATTTACTTAAAAAAAAGAAAGAAAAAAAATGAAAAAATGTTTTAAAAATGTCCCTCGAATCTAGTTTTTGTTGCGTGAAAGTGGGAGATGATGATATTTGTCGAAAATTGGTTTTTCAAACTACTAATAATATGAGATAAATAAAAAAAAACGCACTTAACTTGGGATGTGTCGGTAGGCTCAACCTTGAAAATGAAAGGGCAATTTGATAAAATGGGTCGGAAATCTCTTGTGGGTAAAGCGTTTTGTCCATAGAAAATAAGTAATGAAAGGTCAGCCATACTCAAGCCTCAATTCTTGGTATGAAAAAGTGGAAATATTATAAAGTTTGAAAAGTTTTAAAATTTTTTTGAATACGTTATCTTGTGATGCTTGGGTAGGTTTAACATTAGAGTATGTCGTGTAGCTTGTGATATAAATCTTAAACTGCTTAGTTTAGTGTTTTACACATCATTGGTGCATGGTTTTATAACCTTAAATCTTGTATTGATGGGATGCCACGGGTCCGAAGACTATGGGTCTGTATGCCGACTATTCATCTGGTATTCACAATTCCAAATGGGGTTGTGAATATTTAACATAAAGCTAAAAATAGAGCAACTCGCAGATTTCTGCCACATAAGTCTTTAAACATGATCACAAAAGTACAAAGTACAAATGCATTACAGACTTGATCATCCACGCTGTTAACCATGTGGGGTCCCCTTGCTCGCGTCCCGTTAAGAAACGGACCACAAGGGACACGCCACATGTAAGCCTTACAGATGAAATTTTGCATACTCACCTATGGTAATGGTTCGGTGTATTGATTTATAACGGGGGTATGTCATGTTGTGGGGAACACTAGCTATAAATTAATTGTACCTTAATAATATCTAATGGCTGCTTGGTAGATTTTGATGCATAAGCTTAGGTGGATAAACAATACCCTTGATCATCTTAACTATTCATAAAAGAATAGCGAAACAAAAGTTTTAAATCTGCTAATTTTAAGGTTTAAGTCAAGTTGGAGTGGTCTGATCCGGTAAAAGCTGAAAATAATCGGGTCTTAATTGTGTAAACCACTGAGTACTATTATTGTCGGATTTTATTTGTCCCGGTAAAGACTAAGGCATGGGTTTAAGTGGACAACAATATCGGTGATCGCAGTTTTTGCGTTTTTCTGAGCTTTAAAAATTAACCTATATGTTTGTTAGACTCTAATTTTACGATTCTGATCCAACTGCATCAAACTTTTTCAGGGACGAAAAAAGAATAAGTGTGGGGATATTTGATATAATGCTAAATGCTATGTTTCCCTTGTATATTTTAATTAATATTTTAATAGTTTTTGTTCGTTTTTAGTCGAGATTTGTATACAACTAACATTTTATGTTTCGTAGGTTCCGGAAGTTGATCGTGATAAAAAAGGCGAAAAACGAGTTAAAAAGAGCCGAAACAGAGATCTGGAACGCGTCAGGAAGGAGCCAGATCAGAGAACCGGTCAGACCAGACCAGACCGGCCCCTTGGTGAAACACGCCGCGCTGCGCGGCCAGGCTCCCATCTCCTAGTCGCACGGCGTCTAGGAGCTGCTGGACATGTTTTATTTCGTTTTTGCTTCGTGTTGGGCCTTGTTTTGGGTATTTAAACATCTTTAACTTAAACCTGAACATAACCTGAAGCCCTTAGCCGATTTTTAGAGTTCTTGGAGCATATTTTCGAGCTTTGTGGTGATTTTGAAGGCAGGAGGACAGCCGGTGAAGACTTACACGTTCACGTTTGGAGATTACGGGTTTTATCGCCTTTAATCTTTCGTTTATTAGATTTTCACCATGTTTTCAGTTTTAATTGTTTTGTTTGATTTTGACTTTATGATGCTAGGCTAAATTCTATAAACTACCTAGGTCGTGATGAACCTTAGTTCGGTTTGATTTTGTTTGGATTTTGTTTCGTATGGTTTTTATGTTCTAAGTAAATTGCTAAGTTTGATTTAATTAATGTGTATGATTGCTTGGTTTTGTTTACTTGAATTTATTGTTTCACATTGCCCTTGTTGATTGTTTCACAGGATAAGGTTTTGTTAGGTCATTTACTATGTGTTCTTGACTAGTTTGTGATTAATATCGAATAAAAGCATAGAAACAATAAAATCAATTAAACAGATTAAAGTGAGTTGCTAGTCTAAAAAGCTGTAAGGTGATAGGCTATTAATAGATCTTTGCTTGTCAGGATTGCTAGATTTAGTTCTTCGTAAGAAGTTCGTCTAGGTTTGATTGTCAGCTTAGTATATTAAGTTAATTGAGTCTGCTTTGCTATCTTTGAATTGCGCACTGTAAGGTAGGTTTTCGTCATAAAAGATACTTAGACATTAGCTATTAAATAACCGTAAGGAAGTTTAATCATAAAACTGGTGAGTCTTAAAACTTGGTAGAAATCCATAGGCGTCTTCTTGAAGTTCAAGGGTCTTGTTCGGGTTTTCTGTCAAGGGTCTATTTTATGATCTCAGTTCCATAACTTGAGTTTTCCATTTAACTAATAACCGTAACTTTGGGGATTCTAGCCTAGGTAGTTATCTTCATCATCTTAATTAATCTAAGTTTTTAATTTTTTATTAGTTAAATTAATTAGGGTTAAGGTTTTATTAACTAATTAATTAGTTTAAGGTTATGATTATGTTTTATTATTATTATATTAATTAGGTTTAGGGTTTTAATATTTTATTATTAGTTTAATAATTAGTTAATTAAAGTAATCATTAGTTAATTATTATTTGGAGTTTTTAATTAATTAGTATAATTCCCCCTCAAATATTATTAATAAATAGTCGTTTCTTGTAGTTGAGTCTTGTTTGCTAGTTTCGTAATTTAAAGAGTCTTGTGGGTTTGATATCCGGACTTACTTAGCTGTACTAGAGTCGATCGGTTCATTTGCCGGTTAGTAGTTTAAGTTAAGTTTAAGGGTCTAGAGTATTACTTAGTGTCTAGTTTAGTATAATTTAGTTTATAATTATTTGACTACTTTTAGCACATCAACGTATCTCTTCATTTCATTAAAATTAACTAATTAGATGATATATCCCCTTTCTAAATACATCAATTACATATCTCTATAGTTTCAACCCAAACTGAGTCAGTGTTAAAACGAACATATCAAACGCTAATAAATCCAAACTTTTAAAAGCAATTATAAAAAAAGTACTTTAAGCACAGTTTATAGGTTGAATTTAGAGTGATTTTTGTGGTCAACTTTTTGGGTTTTCGAGTTGTTATTTTTAAACTCAAATTGTAAAGCGATTTGAGTTGTTTTGAGCTTAATATTCTCTCGTTTCGACATCTTTTTCTAAAACTTGCGCTCAGCTTGTGAGTTATTTTTTCAATATTGAGTTAGACTCGTTTTTTATTTATTAATTAATTTATATACTAATTAATTTATATATGTTTTTTAATTATTTATATATATTGAGAAAAACCTTAAATGAGCCTAAGCTTGACTTGTGCTCATGTTGTACAGTAAACGATCTAGATCTTGGCTCGAGCTCATTTAGTACCTTAAACGAGCTAGAGCTCGGCTCAAGTTTAGCTATGTAGTGTGAAATTAATACTACAAAGTCCAAAAGAGGTAAAACATAAGAAAAACACAATAACCAGTTCCGGACCCGAACCGTTGTACCCGACCCGGAACCGGTTCCAGTTCGTACCCGGTGTACCTAAAACCCGGTTTGGGTATTTATATACCCGAAATCCCTACCTGGTTCTACATATTATATTCCCAATCGGTTCCTGTTCCAAACCGGTTCCGGTTCCTACCCGGAATAACCAGTTCCGCCGGGTATTTTATGTAAAACTCAGCTGCATGTCAAAAACTAGCAATTGGAATCGGTTCCAATGGTAATATAACCGTTGGAACCGGTTTTTGAATGTAAAGTAGCCGTTGTAACTGGTTCCAACGGTAATATAGCCGTTTGAACCAATTTTTCTTGTCCAAAACCTTATATAAATTGTCTATTCACCTCATGTTTCACCACCAAACCCAAAATCAATCTAAAATAGTTCTCGTTTTACAAACCCGACCATCTGACTCAAAAATATTATGGCAACCACCAAAAATACTAACTACAAGGCTAACAAGAACATTTTTATTGAACCGGTTCGTACTATTGATGACGCACAAGTTATTGGGGTTGTCGACCATAACCGAAACAAAGAAGTATGGAAGAATTGGGATTTGGTTATCACTATCGAAGGTGAACTAAGGCTCGTTGCAAACTTTGTGGAACTTTCTTAAAGCACAATTCGAACTCGACTTTGAGAAAGCATATCGAGAAGCCATTTTGCAAGGCCTTGAAAGACGTTCACGCAATCGACCAAGTGGAATTGGGTAAAGATGGTACACTCTTTTGTTACAACACGAACCACGTGCAAGATAGAGTGGCAAAGTTCGTTATTCAACGAGGTTTACCGTTTAAGTCGTACTTTGCAACCACACGGGTTAAACGATAAACCTAAGACATGTAAGTCGTACTACCCTAAGACGTCATTGTATCAAATTGTGGGAGTGTGCAAAAAAAGAGTTAATCGGCTTTTTTCATACTTTAGAATCGATGGTGAGTTTAACTAGCGATGTTTGGTCGGCACCACACGGGTTACCCAAATATTACATATGTGTCACCTCTCATTGGGTTGATCTGGTGACTTGGCAATTGATGAAACGAACCATTGCTTTTGAAAACTTCCCGTACCCACACACCTCCGAAAAATTGTTTGAATTGGTTGATGAGGTTATAACGACTTACAACTTGAAAAATAAAATATTTTCGTTTTCGTTTGACAACGCATTAAACAATACAAAGGCGGCCGAAAAATTTATCATAAAATATTCACCACCTTGTTACGGGAATTTTTTTCATGTTCGATGTGTTGCACATATAATCAACTTGGTTGTTCAACAAGGTCTCGGCAATGAAAACATTTGTCAAGATTTAACTTCCTTTAGACTTATGTACAAGATGTTTTCAAAGTGGTAAATGAAGACATCTTGAATATAAGAACTATTGCAAATCGGTGCCCGTTGGAACTGAACTTGTCATATGCTCAAGTGTGCTTTTGCCCAACGCCAAACTTTACAATGTTTTCATAACAATCTTGTTGATCGATACGAGGCCGATATGCTTTCCGAAAGTGTTTGGATCCATGTCGGTAATTTGTTGGAGTATCTTGATGTGTTCAAAACCGTAACAACTAAGTTATCGGGAGTTTATTATCCTACTAGTTGTTGGGTTTTGCAAGAATTGTACTACATGTCTTCGACTTTTAGAGAGTTTGAGGAGAAGAACAAACTCTTCAAGGATTTAAACCCCTATTGGAATGTTAACGGGGTTGAGACATTGATCAAGGAAATATTTGACAACATGGGTATGCACGAGATCGACCCGAAGTTGTCGACGTAAGCGGAGGAAAAGTTTAACAAAAACCTTCAAGACCTTTATGACCATTATTTTCAACTTTCTGGTCCAAGCGCGAGGTTGTCTTTTGTGAGGCAAACAATGACTAGTAAGCCGTGCAAGAAAAAACTCATAAATTTGATGAATGCGGTTCGTGAATCGGCCTCTAAGAGGCAAAGAGGAAACACACCAACTAGTGAACTTGGTCGATATAGTGGATCAAACTATGTTGAGAGCGCATCGGTCGATGAAGTTCGCAAAATTGATATCTTGGCTTGGTGGAAAGGAAAACAAAACGAATATCCTATTCTATCCTCTATGGCTCGTGACTTGCCTGGCGTACAAGCCTCAACGGTTGCTTCCGAGTCGGATTTTTCTCTTAGTGGGAGGGTATTATCAATGCGAAGAACAAAACTAACTCCCGGGTCTCAAGAGGTTTGCATTTGCCTAAAGGATCATTTGGATGCAGTGAATCATGTACAACACAAGGCAAACTTTTAAGACGAAATACCAATAGAGCGTCCTATTCATGATGAGGATGTGGAGAAAGGGTTGTGTTCTGGGAATTCGGGTGGTGAAGAAGACGAGGATGAAGTCTAAGAAGACTTGTAATTTTTATTCGTTTTAGTAAAATCATTTGTAACACGATCAAATTTCAAGTAATATTTAGTTTTGCTTTGTTTATTAACTAGTTTTGCTTTGTTTACTATTAGTAATGTTTTATTTCTTATTAGTCATGTTTTATTTTTTGTTACTTTTTCAGTTGATTACAATAACGATGAACATTTTATTATATAAACAACGCATATTACAAACATTATTAAAAGATGACGATACTAAACATAACAACTTAAAATAAAAAAACAATGTCCGTCGTTTTAATCCGGCGTTCTACTATGATTAAGCGTTGTTACCGGCGGCGGTAGGTTCTTGAGTTGTAGAGCCTAACGACTCTCCCTCTTTCGCTTTCTTGGCATTCAAACTTTTTTTCTCACGAAAATAGTTATTGGTATGCTTGCGTAAGGTGGAGTTCGACTCCGCTTTCAGAAACTTGGAACAGTACTTGCACTGGGCCATCTCTTGTGCGTCGGTCATGACACACAAATCGTAATGAACCCAAAAATCGGGGCATCTTGTTTTTTCGATCACCATAACAATGTCGTCTTACTTTTCATTATTTGTCGGTTTAAGCTTAATTGTGATTTAGAGTTTTGAAAGTGGTTTAACAAATTATACACAACACCTTGCTATTTATAGTATGTGTGTAACTTGTTTATAATTAAAAACCGGTTCCAACGGTAAAAAACGGCTATATAGCCGTTGGAACCGGTTCCTAACGGCTATTTTATTTAAATTTAAAAAAAAACGGTGTACCCGATTTTTACGAAAAACCCGGTCCCGGTTCCTACCCTAACCGGTTCCACTGGGTTCCCATTTCTGTCCATCAGGTTGGGTCCAGAACCTACCCGGTTCCGCGTTTTAAAAAAAACGATATTGTGCACCTATAAACTTAAAAAAAAAACGATTACAAAAAAACCGGTTCCTACCCAGTCCATCGCATCGTGTTGTTTCGATCACCATAACAATGTCGTCTTACTTGCCATTGTTTGTAAGTTTAAGCTTAATTGTGATTTAGAGTGTGTTTTAGAGTTTTGAAAGAGGTTTAACAAATTATACACAACACTTAGCTATTTATAGTATGTGTGTACCTTGTTTATAGTTAAAAAACCGGTTCCAATGGTAAAAAACGGCTATATAGTCGTTGGAACCGGTTCCTAACGGCTATTTTATTTAAATTTCAAAAAATACCTGTGTACCCGGTTTTTATGAAAAACCCGGTCCCGGTTCCTACCCTAACCGGTTCCACTAGGTTCCCATTTCAGTCCATCGGGTCGGGTCCGGAACCTACCCGGTTCCTGACTGGAACCGGTTACATTTTGTACCCGATTACAAAAAACCGGTTCCTACCTGGTTTTGGGTTTTAAAAAAAACAGATATTGTGCACTTCTAAACTTAATTAGCTTTATTTTAAGGGTCGGGCTCAGCTCAAGCTTGTTATCGTTTTGACCCCAAGTAGCTCAGATCGTTTGCACCCTTAGTACGAACCTTCTAATAAATAACCAACAAAATTACATCTCCAAACATAAAAAATCAAAACTTCATTTCAAAACAATAGTCACCGATAATCAAAGTTATATCTCCAAATACAAATAAAATTGTCAACGTGAAATTATTACTATAACCAAAAACCAATTGCTCACCTTTGTTTAATTACTTTCATGGTCTTTTGTAGTCTTTATTCGTCCCCTTTTACTCGTTAATGTTCGGTTAGCTTCACTGACAAACACAAACCCGGTTATCTACTCTGACAAATCATTTACTTCTCTATTTGCGGTGCGTGCATATAATGTATATATGTGTGGGCCCTCGGGTGGGCAAAAGTGAAACTGCACTAATCTTGACGTTATTTTACTAATTTCGTGAAAATAACGTTAAAAGTGGTGGAATGTTAATCAAGCATCATGTGGTGACGTTGATGGCCAAAAGACAAATGTACATGCACCAATCAGCCGGTGTCCCAATGTTTGAGTATTATGTGCCTTATTAAAACTTTCGTGAAAACGTTAACTTTAATCATTCAATACAAAACATTCAATCTTTTCTTTAAAACATAATATCCGACATCATATTTAAAACATCATTTCTCTTCCATCTTCAGATGTCAGCCCTTCAATCCATACCATGTGCCCTCCTTATGCTAGCTCATTAAACATGTTTACCTGCGTGCATACTAAAATTCAGTTACGATGAGTGAGTTCTAGTTAATCAGGCAACATACAATTCATTCTCATACATTCCTTCACGTATCCGAAGACACGTATTAATACCTTAACCTTGTTTAAATATCCATAAGAGGAACGTCACGTAATATCTATTAAAAGAACCATTACCACTACCCATACTATATATATTCTCCATAGAAGAAACAATCTATATATGTTATCCATAGAAGGAACACTCTATATATTATCCATAGATAGAACACTATACATTATCCATAAAAGAAACAATATATACTATCCATAAAAGAAACTCTATACATTATCCATAGAAGGAACCCTATACATTATCCATAAAAGGAACACTATTTACGTGTTTATTTAATATCTATTTAAGGAGCATAAGCCTTATTATTAAATATTCATTTAAAGAGCACTAATAAGATCTACAGACCTTATCTGCACTATCACTTCCCGGGTCTATATCCAATAGAGATTAGAGGGATTTGCCATCCTAACTTACTATATCAGGCATAGAGCCCGCATACCGTTCATACACTTGCTTCCACATACCATACGTACAACTATAATCACCTTCCGTGTCAATACATGCAATATCCGAAGATCGTTCACGTACTGATAAGCTTCCATTCACATTCAGAACATACATTACTTAACATATAAATCATACATGTCATACACTTACCATTTAAGGTAAGTGTATTAACTGTCACGTCGAGTATGCACACAGCCCCGAAAATATAACAAGGAAGTGGGGCTAGAAACTCACCTGGATCCTAATTCGCTCTCCGTTAATCGTTATCTCTTTCTTTAATTGAGCTTTGCTGACTGTATAATGATTACACGTATCAATACTTGTCCTAATTATATTATTCATATCTCAGCCAAAATGGCTAAGTCTGATCTAATCTAATGGTCTTGTTTTAGATTATATTTTACTTAGAATATTTTACCTTAAACCCCAATGCATTTGTATTCTAATGATCACATTGTAAGCTAATGACCATATTGTAAGCTAATGACCACATTATAAGATAAAGATCACATTGT
Organism: Bidens hawaiensis; assembly: GCF_021521415.1. Classification (NCBI taxonomy): domain Eukaryota; kingdom Viridiplantae; phylum Streptophyta; class Magnoliopsida; order Asterales; family Asteraceae; genus Bidens; species Bidens hawaiensis. Next base: position 110,450 of record NW_027498404.1, on the reverse strand, counting down.
AAGCTAATGACCACATTGTAAGCTAATGGACATTGTAAGCTAATGAACATTGTAAACTAATGGACATTGTAAGCTAATGCATGAATTGTAATCTAATGATAGGTTGTAAGCTAATGATACATTGTAAGCTAATGCATGAATTGTAATCTAATGATAGATTGTAAGCTAATGATACATTATAAGCTAATGCATGAATTATAATATAATGATAGATTGTAAGCTAATGATACATTGTAAGCTAATGCATGAATTGTAAGCGAGTTCATCAAAGTAATCGACTATATGATTGTAAGCGAGTTCATCAAAGGAATCGACTATAATAATGTAATCGAACGAGCTGAATAAATGGGTCACGGTTTGGTCCTATATCATCTTATATCTTAACTCGTTTTAACCTTAACACCTTAGTATGGCTTGGTATTGACCCATAGATGTTTCCTTAACCGTTTTCGGCCAAAACTTGATCCGAGTGACCATAAAGTTTGAACCTTTAGGGCTAAAGATGTTCAAAACTAAATCTAGGGGGTTTCTTTAAACGAGCCGTAACCTTAACCGTGTTCATCTAGTTCATTTTAAACGTCAAGTTTGTAACTTTATGGTTCATTTAGTCCCGATCTACTCTAGTTTTAAGTTTCATAACAAACCGTTCATAAAAACATAACCTTTAAAGTTAAAGAACGTACCTTTATTCGTTTTTAGGTTATGGTTTAGCTTGGTGATGAACTTTAATCTTGTATCTTGCTTAACTATCCAAGATCTATCAAGAATCTTGCTTGGTTTTGGGTCTTGGATTCTCGTTCTTGCTTACGGTCGTATGTAGGGTTTGTATGTGTGTTTTGAGTGTGTAGAGATTCTTGAAAGATAAGATGGATGGAAGTGGAAGGATTAGGGTTTAAGAGGGTATTTTTACTCCCTTAAGCCCATGGACCTATGGCCCATCTTTCCTTTTGGTCCATACTTTTTTGAAATGGGCGTGACTAAAACAAACTTTTTTTTATATAAAATACAAATGACTATAGTTAAGATACAACATGTGGATGTTGCTACCCTTTAGCCATCCTTATTTGGACAAAATGATACACTACAAGAAGCTTTTAGCCATGGTGTTTTTATATATATGTGTGACTAAAACAAACTTTATTCTTAGTATATAACTAGTATTTATCCAGCGCAACACGTTGCGCTCAACACGTTGCGCTGGGCAGATTGTTATAACCCGGGCAATGGTAAAATCCAAGCGTTGTCGGTCACATGTGTTGAGGCGGTAAGTCGACGCGAATTGGTCGATGACGGTTAGGCGTGTTATTGTACCGGAATTAAAATCAAAATAAAAACAAAAAATAATAAAATTTGAGGTGGACCATTGAGGTGGCGTCGGTCGGTAAACCTCGTGCGTTGGTAAAACCTGATCCGTTGTCGATCCCGGGCGTTGAGGCAATGAGTCTACGTGAATTCGGTTGGATTATGTCACGCTTGTTACGGTACCAGAACTAAAACAGAAACAAAACAAAATCAACATTCGGTCGGTTTTTGTTACGTTTGTTATAGTACCGGAACTATAACAAAACACGTTGAGTTTACTCGAATTCGATCGTTTTTGTCATGTTCATTAACGTACCGGAACTAAAACAAAAACAAAATTAACATTCGGTCGGTTTTCGTTACGTTTATTACGGACCGAAACTAAACAAACCAAAAAAGACCAACATGGTGCCGCAAAGTGGCCCAACCGGGACTTTGAGGCACCAAACTATATACTTGTATTATATAATAATATAACCAGTCACATTTAGGATACACTCTATTGTGGTTGTTGCTACCCTTTAGCCACACTTGTTATGGATTACAACATCCCTTTATAGCCATGGTTTTCCAAATGGATGTTACTAAAAGATTTGTTTTTGTGACTATATAATGGAAATGGTCACACTTAAATACATCCATGTGATAATTGTTACCCTTTAGTCACATCTGTTATGCTTGATTCCAACAACCCATTAGCCACGGTTTTTTAAATGGTTGTGGTCAAAATATAGTTTCTTGTGACCATATAACACAAACAACCACACATTCAATACGTTCATGTGGCTGTTGGTACATTTTAGCCACATTTTTGTTGCTTGATCAACAAACCCTGCAACCACTGTTTTTTAAAACAGATATGACTAAAACATACTTTTTTGACCATAAAACATAGGCCACCACACTTAAATGCATAGATGTGGCAGTTGGTACCCTTTAGGCACACATATTGAAACAAAATGAATAATTCCTATAGCAAACACAGGTACTGTTTAGCCACACATTTGAGTTGCTACGGCCACCAAAATGTGAGTACGACAGTATGATACCTACGGTGACGCGACCTTTAGTCACACTTGATCTGGAAAAATATCCGTGCCTAAAGGCCCACGATCACGATTTTTAGTGTTGTAAAAGCCCATTTTTGGCACAATGAATTTAAAAATAATACATATTTATCTATAAAATTTGTTTAGTTTTGAAAAATCTTTCACATCCGATTCCCTATTATATTCACGGGCATGTAAGCGAACCAAACGTTCGATGAACTATTCATGAACCATTCAGTGGGATGTTCGTTTATGTTTGTTTATTTAATAAACGAACGAATATGAACAACAAATTTGTTTGTTTAACTAATCGAACGAACATGAACACATGCTTCATTTGTTCATTTATGATTGTGAGCGTTCTTTTATTTATGTTTGTTTATGTCCATTTGTTTAGGTTCATTTATGTATTAATAGAAAATAGTTGAATATTATCTAGATGAGTTATCTACTTAAATGTTTTATATTTGTGCATATAAGTGCGTTCATTTATGTTTGTTTGTGTTCATTTACAATTGTTCGTATATGTTCATTTATCTTTGTTCAATGATGTTCGTGAACTGTTCGTTTAGATATCAACGAACACGAGCATGTTTATTTTTTAAATAAACGAATATGAACACAATATATTTGCTCGAATAAGTGTTCGTGTTCGTTAAAAGTTAACTGAACAAAAACATGCCCTAGTTCATATTCGTGCGATTCATTTGCAGGCAAATATATTCGTTACCAATTCAATATACTTCTTACAATCACAACAACATAAAATATGATAATATATGAGATAGGAGCAAAAAATTGGAGCCCAAATTTAGGTGTATACTTTACTTTCCCATATAAGTTGGTGTATAGGGATGCAAAATTTAATGTAGGAGTTAAGATGAATCAGGATTTATTTTTGTTCTTATAATTTGTTTATGCGGAAAGACGTGACGACTCCAATGTAATGCTTTGAGTTCAATGTAAATGCTTTAAGAACTTAAAGCATAACTAATTAGTATATAAAGTATAAACAAATTAAAATGCAAAGAGGTTTTTATTATAAATGAGCCCTTGTAACACAACTATTATGTTATTACTCTCTTTCATTACTCATCTTGTAAGGGTTTACCAACCAAATAATATGAATAGCAATGAATGGATATGGGGCATGTAATGAATGGAGCAATGAATATGTCGGATCGATATTAAAGGTCGTTTGAAACCTTAAGCCGGTGGAAGCGGGCCATAAATATAACAGTGAAATCAAAGATGGCCGAAAGTGTGTAACTAATATAATGGTGTCTTAAGAAGAGAGAATAAAGGGGTTTGTTGGCTTAACTGTTGTTTGGCCCAAGTGTAAGGCCCAATCTAAGAATTAAGATTTTATTATATTTGGTAATGTCTTGGCTAACAAGTTAGGTTAGCCTATATAAACCGAGTTATGATTAGACATTAGAGATGGTGAGGTTGGTGTAACCGAGTTAGGGTTCATCAAGAGTCAAACCGAGTTAGGGTTTGAGAGAGTTGTAATCAGTTTTTAGAGTTATATTTTCTGATTAATATAAACGAGAGTTATTCGTTTAGTTGGTGTTTGATTATTGATTCGGGACTTGAATTGGTATCAGAGTCAAGTTCAAGAAATTGGTAATCGGTTGGCGGCAATCGGTGGCTTGAGGAGAAGCTATCAATTGACGAATATCGTAACCGAGTTGGGTTTCCGAATTGGGCCGTATCGTGTTGGCTTTTTTGTTGTCCCGTGGCAACAATCAGAGAGAAGATTGAATTTGTTTCCTGCTTCCGTCGGTTTCTTGTTTCGCAATTAAACAAGAAGGTGGTTCGATATTTACTGTTAAACAAGATCGTTCTTTTATTAATACTGTATTTGGTGTAAGACTCATGCTTCAGTAATATTACAAGTGCTCAGACTTCAAGAAAAATAAAAGGGGTATCTTTTTTTCTTTGTTTTCTTGGGAGAAAGAAGACGAAACAAGTTCTTTTGGTGTGTACGTGTTTGTGGTATTTAAACAAATAAAGAAAAGGAATTCAGTGGAGACTGGAGAGGTCATAAAAGTCAATAAGGTATTTTAATTTTTTGTGGAAGGCTTGCACATTGTATACCTTGTGTTTGCACGGATAGTCATAATTTTATTTTTTGCTACGTAGAGTTAAAAGAATCAAACAAGTAAGGTTTGATATATTAATGGTTGTACGAGAAGGTCTGACCGTTATTGTTGGGTTTTATTTGGGTTGAACAAGACGGTTCAATTCAGAATTTGTTTTCGAGCAAGTGGGTTTGGTTCTGAAAAGTTGTTCAGACTGATTGGTTTGTATTTGTTCCAACATAGTGGAGCAAGGGTGTTCGACAACGTCAATGGCATTTGACTAAGAAGAGCCGATAATCCAACCCAAAGCGAGTGGGGGATATCGTTGCAGATTCCAAAGTTGAACGGAACTAATTACATCACATGGGCGATTGTGGTGGAAGCGATCTTAGAAGATCAAGAGATGGGAAGTCGTTCAACCGAATGAGGGTGCGATTATTGATGCGAAGAAGAATAAAACGGCAAAAGCATTTTTGTTTCAAGTAATAGAAGGTGATATTCTTCATCAGATTGCTCAATACAAGAACGCCCAAGAAATATGGATGCTTTGAAGGCACAATATGTTAGGGCCGAGCGAGTTCCAAAGGCTCGACTGCTAACGTTGAAAATTGAATTTGAGAAACTAAAGATGGCGGAAGACGAGACCGTTGATCAGTTTGCTGGAAATATAACAAGTATGGTTTCAAAGGCAGCAAGTCTAGGTCACGTGTTCGAGCAAGATGTCTTGGTGAAGAAGTTACTGGATGCGGTTCCAGATAAGTACTTTCAACTCGTAGCCTCAATCAAGAAAAGTGTTGATCTTGATAGTTTGATGTTTGAAGATGATGTTGGAAGACTTAAGGCGTTTGAGGAACGTCTACGAGGGAGGGTACGCGCTTCAAATTCACAAGGTCAGTTACTTTTCAATCGGTCTGAAAGTAATTACAAAGGCAAGTCGTATGATCAGTCCGGTAGCCGAGGTAAGGGTTGGCTGAGTTCACAGGGGTATGGAAGAGGCCAGGAAACCGGAGGTCAAGACTGAGAGGATGGGATCAAGATGGTTGTGACAACCAAGATGGTCAACATCATGGGTGGTCAAAGAAGATCGAAGGATCGTCTATGGAGAAGGAAGGATATGTCACAGGTTCAGTGTTACCGTTGTGATAAGTTCGGTCACTTTGCGTCTACGTGTCCAGAATGTTTGAAGAAAAAGGAAGAATCTAATTTGAACAAAATTGATGATTTTGATCCATCTTGTTTATGATAGAAAGTGATCATAAAACGGTTTTCTGAATGAAGACGGGGTGATTCCTAAGAGTTTCGAAATCGAGCCGATAGAGAAAGATTTTTGGTATCTTGACAACGGAGCATCAAATCACATGACGGGTAATAAATCATACTTTTATGAGTTGAATGAATGTGTCACGGGAAAGGTGAAGTTCGGAGATGAATTTTGTATTGATATTCGGGGAAAAGGGTTGGTCTTAATTGAAGGGAAAATGGGGGAGCAGCGCCTGTTAACCGATGTCTACTACATTCCCAGCTTATAGTGCAATGTTATAAGTCTTGGTCAAGCAACGGAAGGTGGATGCGAGATTCACATGAAACATGATTTGCTAACCATTAAAGATGATACATGTAAGCTTTTGATGAAGGTGATAAGGACCAAGAATCTATTGTACAAGATTAGTCTCAAGATAGCAAGTCTCGATAAACGAGGTATCATTGGAATGAAGAATTTTGTAGGCAAGGATCTTCAAAGAATTGGACTGAAAGAAGACGAGCCGATTACGAGTCAGATTCCAATCAAAGATCCAAGTTCCAAAATTCAAAGTCCAAAAAAGAATGTTCAAGAAACCGAACGTGTGGTCAAGAAAGTGATTCAAGCCCAAGGGAAGGCGTGTGATGATCAAACGAAGCAAGTGATACTTCAAGCCAAGTGGGAGCCCAAAGAACATTGCAAGAGATCATGAAAAGCCTCGGGAGAATCAAGAGACGAATGGCAAGCGTGAAGTTGAAGACCCACCAATTTCGAGTAGGAAATTAGGGGGTGAGTCGGGTACAACAATTGCGGCAGTAATTGTTGGCTCAATAGTTGTTTAGCCCAAATGTAAGGCCCAACCCAATAATTAGGATTTTATTATATTTGATAATGTCTTTGCTGGCAAGTTAGGTTAGTCTATATAAACCGAGTTATGGTTAGACATTAGAGATGGTGAGGTTGGTGTAACCGAGTTAGGGTTCATCAAGAGTCAAACTGAACTAGGTTTGAAAGAGTTGTAATCAGTTTTTAGAGTTATATTTTCTGATTAATATAAACGAGAGTTATTCGTTTAGTTGGTGTTTGATTATTGATTCGGGACTTGAGAGTTGAAATGACACTTATATCTATATTACATTATAATACATATATACAACCTTTGATCTTCCTACACTCTCTCGATCTCCTTCATACACCGTTATATTAAATACTATTTTAAGTTCATGGCGAGTCTCCGGTGTAGTATAGATGATCTCCGGCGCAATCAATGGTTTCAATTGAAATGGGTGGTATTTAAACGATTGTAACATATGGATGAAATGAAACATCGCATTTAATTCTGGTCGTTTTTTTAAAATAAATCATCTTCAATGAAACATGACGATAGAGCATGAATTTTATTCTTTCCGAAACGAAATTACGTAGTGGTTGCTTATTCAATTATGAACTACACCAATAAATTTTGAAACCCATCCAATATGTAATGGTTGCATCTTGTTACTTGATTGAACTCAGGTTAGCATCGTCTTTTATTAATTATTAAATATAACAATTAAAGAGTTTGATGTTGCTAAGTGTCGATTGGGCCACTTAGCGGTACCATATTAGTCTTTGCATTTTTTTTTCCGTTACAATAACGAACATAATGGAAGCCAATTGAACGTCAATTTAGTGTTCTTTGTCAATTTCGGACGTTAACGAATGTGACGAAACCCAAGTTTAATTTCGCATAGACTCATAGCTTCAACTCCTGGGACCGAAAACGCTCAAAATTTAACAACGGCTGAGTTTATAGACCAACGCCACCCCATTGGTCTATCTCAATTTTTTATATGTTTTCCATTATTAAGCTCCGGTATCATTTTATTATATTTGGTAATGTCTTTGCTGGCAAGTTAGGTTAGTCTATATAAACCGAGTTATGTTTAGACATTAGAGATGGTGAGGTTGGTGTAACCGAGTTAGGGTTTATCAAGAGTCAAACTGAACTAGGTTTGAGAGAGTTGTAATCAGTTTTTAGAGTTATATTTTCTGATTAATATAAACGAGAGTTATTCGTTTAGTTGGTGTTTGATTATTGATTCGGGACTTGAGAGTTGAAATGACACTTATATCTATATTACATTATAATACATATATACAACCTTTGATCTTCCTACACTCTCTCGATCTCCTTCATACACCGTTATATTAAATACTATTTTAAGTTCATGGCGAGTCTCCGGTGTAGTATAGATGATCTCCGGCGCAATCAATGGTTTCAATTGAAATGGGTGGTATTTAAACGATTGTAACATATGGATGAAATGAAACATCGCATTTAATTCTGGTCGTTTTTTTAAAATAAATCATCTTCAATGAAACATGACGATAGAGCATGAATTTTATTCTTTCCGAAACGAAATTACGTAGTGGTTGCTTATTCAATTATGAACTACACCAATAAATTTTGAAACCCATCCAATATGTAATGGTTGCTTCTTGTTATTTGATTGAACTCAGGTTAGCATCGCCTTTTATTAATTATTAAATATAACAATTAAAGAGTTTGATGTTGCTAAGTGTCGATTGGGCCACTTAGCGGTACCATATTAGTTTTTGCATTTTTTTTCCGTTACAATAACGAACATAATGGAAGCCAATTGAACGTCAATTTAGTGTTCTTTTTCAATTTCGGTACGTTAACGAATGTGACGAAACCCAAGTTTAATTTCGCATAGACTCGTAGCTTCAACTCCTGGGACCGAAAACGCTCAAAATTTAACAACGGCTGAGTTTACAGACCAACGCCACCCCATTGGTCTATCTCAATTTTTTATATGTTTTCCATTTTTAAGCTCCGGTACCGTAACGAAAGTAACAGAAACTGGCCGAATTCGTGTCAAGTTACCGCCTCAATGCCCGAGACCGACAACGCTCGAGTTTTATCACCGCCCAGGTTTACCAACCAAATAAATGTCGAATATTTAAATTTTTGTATGTTAATATTTTATATGTTAACTTGACCAATTTATTTTTTGGGTTTTAACGCTCAAGTCTTACCAACGGGGTCTATAGTGTAGATAGCTTAACTGATAATGTTGAAATTCGCGTCGACTCACCGTTGTAATACTCGGGTTTTACCAACACCTGGGTTTTAACGCTGGGATTTTACCAACTGCCCTGCCGCAACGCGGCGGGTAAATCACTAGTTTACTACATAAATTGTTGGCAATTTGTCTTCCATAGAAACAATTGGTCCATTTCTACGATCAGTTGTAACACCTCTGTTGGTGCATGTTTTGTAACAGATGATCTTTTGTGTTTGTTAGAATTGAGAGCAACGGTCAAAGGGGAGACTGTTGGTGCATTTTGTGACCGTCGCTATGCAATTCAGACCAGCGGAGACGCCATAGGTGAAGTTAGAACAACTTCGCTTTAGGCAAAGTTAGAACAACTTCGCCAACGGCGAAGTTAGGACAACTTCCCTTAGGCGAAGTTATCACAACTTCACCATAGGCGAAGTTATGAACAACTTCGCCTACTGAAGCCCAGGCCCGAGAATGTTTTATATATATATACGTGTGTCTTGTTTAGTTTTAGTAATCCAGAAATTAGTGTGTGTTTTGAGCAGTTTGTTTGTTTAGAGAGAGTAAGAGACAAGGAGAGTCGTGTGAGACGACCCGAGGTAGAGCTCACCTCGGGTCAGTCGTGTTTTCTGCTTGGTTACGGTATGTAACGTGTTTTGTTTATTATATAAGAATCTGCAGATTTGATTATCCCGTTCTTGTATTTGTTCGTGTGTTTATGTATGTATAATCGTGTTCTTCATCTTCCACACCATAAACGAGTCTAGGAGGATTCCGCACTCCTAGACCTCGTGCGGATCTCGTATCGATTGGCGACGCCCCGCGGGGAACCTTCATGTGGTTCAGAGCCTTCGGCTCTTATGCTATGGTTCGAGATCGGCGTTTTGGTGTTTCTGGCACGAATCTGATGCGTTCTTGGCTGAACAGCGCCGCAGGCAAAGTTATGGGATTCAGGCGAAGTTGCCGTCACTGTTCGTAGGGTTTCGGCGATGTTATTGGCCAGGCGAAGTTAGCAGCCAAGCGAAGTTATGGCCAGGCAAAGTTATGGCCAGGCGAAGTTATTGAGGGGCGAAGTTGACTTTTAGGCGAAGTTAACGAGAAAAAAAAAGTATTTTGTTGTTTTCGTCTCTATGGCCCGGTGTACACGATTATTGTGAGACCGAAGATGTTGTTCCGTCAACGAGTGAAACTTGTTATCTCTTGGTCTTACGTGTGAACAAATACGTGTCAACTCTGGATTTGGAGTTGAGGTTGTGAATGGGATATTGTTTGAAACTGGATATTGACACATATTCGGGTGTTTGTGGGCAATGAAATTGTTGTTGTTCGAGGTGACCAGCTGAAGAAAGTCAAATTGAACTAAAGGTTTTCGTCATTACTGGATTGCGGTCAGAGCATATTATTTATGTTATTTTCAAGGCGTTCGAGAATTGGATCCTGAAACGTGATGCTTATTTATTAGAGTGAGAATTCTGGAACAAGTTGGACTTAATCGGGAATTAAAGTGTTTATGTTCTTGATCGTTATCCCTGGTGATTGAAGATGCTTCGGATTAATTAATGGTCATGTGTTAGATTCTGTCAAGGTGGTTTTGTGATGAAATTGATCACTTGATGTTGAGTAGTTGAAGATTAAACCTTATCGTATGCCGACGAGTTGGTGAAGTTGTGGAGGAAGCCCAACTTCACGTGTTGGTGAAGTCAGATGGACTCACGTTATTGGTTGAGATGATCTATTGGCACGAGGATGCATGCATTTCAAATACCTCAATCATTATAGTCGGAGAAGCTTACACAGAAGGGGAGATCTGATATGGAAGATGCTGGGTGATTGGTAGATTTGTGAAGCTACAGGACAGATTCAGACACGGCTAGTTGACTGCAAACAGAAGATCATCAGTTAAGAGGGAGTCTGTTGGTGCATAATGTCAGTAGTTCATAGTCTAGTGTCTGTAATCGAGTCTGTAATGTTAATTATGTTTTATATATGTCTTAAGCGAAGTTGTTAACAAGTTCGCCTAGGCGAACTTGTTAGACAAGCGAAGTTATGGACAACTTCGCCTGAACATGCCAGGCGAAGTTGTCGTGTATATATAGTCCTAGGTTACGGGCTGTATAAGTTAATCGTTTTGTTGTTCGAGTTGTTACGAGAGCTGTAACGTGTGTCTGTAATAGTGATATCGTATCACGTGTTTGAGTTATAATATAACGTGTTCGTTTATCGTATCGTGTGTTCGTGTGATTTGTGTTCTACGCTCGTAACGATATACGCAGGGATTCCGCACCTGAGTTGATCGAGATATCTCGTGCGATCCGTCCAGGGAACCTACAACCTCTATGGTATAGGATCCCCCCTCTTTTTGGATGATTTGATAATCAATCTCACCAGATTCATGTCTTTCATATATTGTTTGTTTGTGGTTGTGATCTTATTTTGAGTGATGAAACAAGTGGTGTAATTTCATTGAGAATAGGGTCTTGTGTGTGGATTGTCTTTTTGCTGGGTTTTGATATTTGTTTTGGGTGCCTGCTCCATATTAAGTGAATTGTTTGGCCTTCCTATAGCAATTTCCAATCTTATGAAGCTCTACAAGTTGTCTCTTTTGTGATTTTTTAAAATTTTTTTTTGTTGTTTTCTTAAGGGTGTCTACGGGGATCCATATCGGTTTATGTGTTCTTTTTATAACCGTTATTAACTGTTTCATATATGCCGGTAATTGATGTCCTAAAAGAGATACCAAGGCGGCTTTTCAGTTCCAATCAATTGTCTCATGCTGCAAAAGAAATTTGACTGTTGCAAAGGTTGGTTCTGTAGATACAATTATATTATTTTCATCCATATTTAAATGTGTGACCTTAATCTCATACTTAACCTGCAAGAAATGTTGAATATGCCGCTTGTGAATAATTGAATATTGATGTTCCAGCATTGTTGACGGGGATTGGAGTAACATTATTGATTGGAACTGAAAAGCCGCCTTGGTATCTCTTTCAGGACATCAATTACCGGCATATATGAAACAGTTAATTACGGTTATTAAAAGAACACATAAACCGATATGGATCCCCGTAGACACCCTTAAGAAAACAACAAAAAAAAATTTAAATAAATCACAAAAGAGACAACTTGTAGAGGGTTAGCTGTAATTTTTTTAAACATTATTGTATACTAATCATTAAAAAGTATACTTTTCATTTATATCATCAACTTACATTACAACACTCATATAAGAATTAAATCAGGCATTCATTCCATTTGTCTTATTTGTTGTTTGTTTTCTACTCGTTCATGGTGCACTTATTGTTTCAAGTATCCTAGGTGATCTGAATTAAGGCGATTGTTGCTTAGCAACATAAAGAAAAGTTTCAAAGGCCTACACAAACAAGGCAAATTTTGTCATACAAGCAACTACATTAATTTACTATGCAGTTATTCTTTAACCTTTATATTTTGTATGACAAAATTGGTATGCTTCTTATTTACCAGGTTCATCAATAACTTTTCCCATGTTGACACTCGCTTGAGACCCTCATGACGGAATACATGGTTAATTGATGGCTAATGTAATGAATGTTCAAAGCCAATGGAGGTTCTGGTCACGTTAAAGAGCCAGCCTTATTTCTTAAAAACAGCTCCAGTCACAAGATTTTTTGTTCTGAAAGCACACTTTTTATCAAAGATTTTCAAGGTATCATAAACTTATAGGTTTTTATTTTAACCTACATTATGTGAATTCAACTTTAACTGTAGGCATGAAAATAATGTTTAAATTACAGACGAAAGTATATGCGCGATGGGTGGCATTTGGATTTCAAAATAACACATTTTGACATAATTTCATCTTCTGATCTTGATCAATTTGTGATGAATTTACCGGTTAGAACACATATATTTTTTTTACATGTTTCATTCTCTACTTTTATTCATCACAACTACTGTGGTGGTTGTTTACTCTGTTCATAAGTTTTTTTATAGTAAGCCTGCTTAATTTTGATTTATCTTTCACTTATTAGGACTTTGGATTGCTATGTACATGTTGCTGACTGAATTTCAAATTGTGGATTGCTATATAAAGGTTGCTTAATGATCTAAGTTTCCGGTGGCTATATACACAGGATGTTTACATATGTTTGCACAATCATCAAGGTATCTCGCGATTCTTGAAAACCTAAAAACATCCTGTCAAAGGTATTTATGACTTTCCAATTGTCAAAAGTGTTTAACCCGGTCAAGCGTTGTTTCGGGGTGTATTCGTGCTATTTCAAAGGAAGATTCGGTTCATTAATATAATGGGTCATGCTTTCGTTCAGATCAGAAATTGATTACGGGCTTTTTTGGTTGAAAATGAGTCATATTGTTTTCGGACATAAGGGGTAATTTTGAAATTTTTATTAGACAAAATCTAAGTGTTGCATCAGCAGGTATTGCATTAGATTATCAATTCCAAATTGAAAATTTGAAGTGTTTAATGTTTTTGGAAGCTAAGTTGAGCAAAACAATATGATTATGATTTGGTGAATATAGGAAAGAGATAACCAATCAATATGTGGAACAATGACTCAATGATCTCCAACATCTATCTTACAACATAGATGATGTACTCGATGGTGGGAACCGAACTTATGCATCATGAGTTCACCCACGTTTCAGAAGCCATCAACAGTGAGGTAAGAAAACGAATCACAATCAGAAGCCTAAACTTAATTTTAGGCATGTAAATGAACACAAATGTGGCAAGTTCGTGTTTGTTTGTTTAAAATTTAAACGAACAAACGATCGAACACAATTATACGAACGGGGTTTTCTTGTCTGTGTTTGTTCATGAACGTAAACGAACATAAACAATCGAAAGTAAATTAAAAGTAAATGTGAATATCTATATATAAATAAATAAAACTCGCCTAAATTGTTATATTAGTGCCCTAATATTTTGCCAAGAAGTTTATATATAACAGGTTATAGTTTGACCTATTGGTTGATAGTACTTTCTACATAAAGTTTAAATATATTGTGATATAATTAGCTTTAAGACTTGTTTGTTGATGATATTTTTTTTATATAAAGTTTGATTGGATTTGCCAAATTCAAAGCATAACAGAATCGGTGTGATGTTGTTGGTAGTTGTTGTTCGTAACTTGCTAAATGGTTAACAACTGGATGTGTCATGAATGCCATTATAAATTCGCAAAATATTAGAAAATGCATATAATTTTTCACTCGATTATGTCAGCAACGTATAATATGTCAGCAACATATAATATAATGCTCGATTATGTTAAAATGTAGCATGGACGATAAACATGCAGATGGCATGTATCAACATGTAGTTTGAGTCACTTAGAAGTTGGAGTTGTCATTTAAATTTCTGTACTAGGTTACATTTCAAACTTACATTCCAAATGTACACAATTTATTAATGTGAATGAAATAAATGTACACTATTTTTTGTCTTAAACTATAACAAATTTTGTTTTAAATTTGGCGCGCTCCAAACTTTTGTAAGTTCCAAATAAAGGAAAAGTAAGTTGGTAGGAATTTACAGGTTGATCATTTTATGCTAGAAATAAATAGGGCCTGCAAGAAATATATACTGGTTTAACAGCGAAGTAAATGAATTGGTATATTACAAATTTGATCAGTTTATAGCATGTATTTCACATTGTTTCTAACAGGCGATTTTGCTGATTGTATTGATTCGGGTCAAAAACTCAGTTTCGCCATTTATAGATTTTCTGCTTCATTATTAGCCATTAATTCATTCCTCAATGTTACATGCTCACTTTTTTTAATGGTTCGTGGTTTGCAAGATAAAAATCAAAAGCAAGGAGAGAAATCACTTCCTTCACTCTCTGAGTTCTTAAGAAAATCAGAGTCCGGATATTCGTGTTCGGTACAAGTGTGGTACTGAACTCATCCCTACTTAACATCTTGTTTTATGAATTTTTAGACAAATTTTTTCTTTTATTTTTCACATTTTGGTAAACATGATGGTATTGGAGACTTTAATTTGGATACTTCCACTTTTATATAGTGTACGTTTGTATTTGTTCACATTCGTTTATCTTCAGCTGTTTTCCTTTAGTCACTAAACCGTTTGTTTAAACGTAAAACATAACTAAGAACAACAATTTAGACATTCATTGTATGCAGGCAAAAATACCGTTGCAACGTGCAAATAATGTTGGCGTAATAACTATTTGAAAGTCTGAAACACTACAAGTCGAATTCCTAATGCCTCCCAGCCGCAATGCGCAAGCTCTTCTACTAGTGTATTATAATGTAATATAGATATGAGTTTATCTCAAATATTTTTTCTCGTTTATAACACGTTATCAGCACCCTTGCTCTATTTAGGGATATCAATGGGTTGGGTTTGGGTCGGTTTTTAGGTATTCCTAAACCCATACCCGATTATTAAAGTCCATCCCAAACCCATCTTGAACCCGTTAGGTTTTAATCGGGTAATTACTCGTCGGGTTTCGAGTTTTCCCATTGGGTTCCGGGTTACCTATTAGGGAAAAATTTCAAAACTAATCTCAAAACACATCCCAAACCCTAATGGGTGGGGTATAACCCATCCCAATTATTTCGGGTTTCGGGTTTTCTCACCGGGTTTGGGTTTCATAGGCAATCGTAGCTCTACTTGAAATTAGGGGTGTGCATTTGGGTTGGACCAACCCGAACCGGCATTGACCCGACCCGGACCGAAACCTGAAAAATCATATATATAAGAACCGTAGACTGACCCGTTAGAGTCACTTCGGGTATCGGGTATCATGGGCTCGGTTATCCGGGAAACAAAGAAAGACCGAAACCGTTTAAAACTTCAAGAAATTGTTAGTTTGGCTACAACTTTGATGGCCGTCCTGCAACTTTGTTAATATAGGGTGAGGTAGAAGATTAGGGATAGGGAGGTGGTCGGAACTCGGATGATAAGTACGAGATGAGCCCTGTCACATGTGTTCTTTTTTCAATAGGGTGTTAGAGAAGTGGTAAGAGAGAGGGTGATATAAAGATAAATTACTTGCAGAGTTGTAAAAGGCTTTTGAGAAAATAAATTGATAAATTACCTTTTAGTTTATAGATCTTAGGTCACATGTGTATGACCTTTCATTCATTATTCATTTTAATGTCACACAATACACCATTTTCTAAATTTATATGTGTGTCATGTTGTTGGTTTCAAAATTACTTTAATATATATTATTTGATTTTGTTTTTTGAAGTTACTTTTAATTTTATCCAACAATAAAGATATTACTTTCATACATCTTAATCTCTTCTCTTTCTTCAATGGTTATCTCTACTCTCTCATATCATCATCTCCGGTGGCTGTATCATCATCTCCTCAAGCACTTCTCCAACCACAAATTAATCACCTCCACGACCCCTTTAAGCTGCAAGCATGAAGCCATCACGGACTAATTATACATGAACCCTAACCATCGCTTACTGGATTATGATTTATGTTTCGACGAGTTCGGTTTTTTTTTGTATGGTTTCAGGGTAACCGACCCGAGACCGACCTGAACTCGAAAATGAAGATATATGGGAACCAAAGATAGTCCCTATCTTGCATACCGGTCTCAGTTTTGGTCAAATTTCGGTCCGGTCTTCGGGTAATTTCAGGTTACTTGGAATTCTTCTTCACATTGCATAAATGAACATGAAGCTCTTGGGCTATCGTTGGACCAACAAAAACCTTTGCATAGTGAAGAAACACAAATCCGCCCCTCGGGTCTAACAAGTTCGTCCGAGAGTAATGGTTAAGTATTCCCCACGATGGGTTATAAAACCTTCTTGGTGCATATGAGTATTCCCTGCAAAACAGAACACCGTGATCTCGTTACGAGGAATAGAGGGGGGGGGGGATTCTCTCGTAACCACCCTCTGGCGTGATAATCAGTACTTGATCGTACAAATAGAATGTATTGAGAGAGTTTTAATATTTGATCGTGGATCCTTTACCGTTTGGAGATGCATTGGTATTTATAGCCGGAGGAGAGAGAGTATGATCAACTACCTTTTCAGGCTTTCCACTAATTATATTCTCCATCCGTGCGGTCGTGGAGGTTGGTGGACATCATGGCCTTTTGATATGAACGTGTTGTACTATTTCGTACCGCCCTTTATGTGTTGTCCAATCCCCATTGGTTGGGTGATATTCCCAATGTAAATTCTTCCTTTTTGTCCCATGCTGGTGGAAATCTTTGAGCTACCATTCCCTAGGTGCCAGGGAATGTTTATTATATTAGGCTATGACCTTGGCACCATGTAGCCTGCTTAGCGCACAGTCTGTCCGCTTCTACTAGGCTATGGTTAGGGGCCAAGTGTTCCGCCAAGCGCATGATTTATCCCCTCATCGAGTGTTGTATTTAACTAGATGGTGGGTTTAGTACCCTATCTCTACAAGTACCTCTAGTCCGTAGTTTCCCTTTTTGAAGAAAGGGGAACTATGGACTTATCATGGGCTTTTGCTTGCTAATGTATAGTCTAGTTGTTTGTTTTTTGCTCGCCCGCTACTATCTGACATTGCCTATTTTAGCGGGTGGTTATTGAGAACCATCGCATGGCGGAGCCTTTATTAAGGGGTGGTTATTGAAAACCATCCCATGGCGGAGCCATTTTGGCGGGTAGTTCTTGAACACAATCCCATGGCGCAGCCTTTATTGGCGGGTGGTTATTGAAAACCATCCCATGGCGGAGCCTTTATTGGCGGGTGGTTATTGAAAACCATCCCATGGCGGGGCCTTTATTGGCGGGTGGTTATTGAAAACCATCCCATTATGCCAGCACTTGTCATATTTTGATTCTTGCTGGGGTGATGACGTGTTCTTAGCGGGGAAGGGTGAATTAAATGAATGTCAGTGAAACGACCGTTTGACGTGATGGTTTGACGAGGGTTACCCTTCGTGATGCAGCTTTTTCGTCTGTCTCAGGCGCGTGGGCGAGAATCCCGGTGACACACCCAGCTATAACACATTTCTCTGCCATTTAGTTGGTGTGTCACCTGTTGATTGGGCCTCATGGCCTTCATCCCTTCGGTACCCCTCTCCCTCATTAATTGTGATGGGTATAAAAAGGGAGTTTGCCTCTTTGGGATTTCATTATTCACCAGAGTTTGCTTATTTTATACCTCTTTCTCCTATAATTTTTCTCCCTTGTTTTATGGCTGAATCGTCTAAACCTAGAAAAATGAAGAAGAAAAATACTATGGAGTTCGTCGGTTGTCGTATGTCTTCTGAGGACTTCAACAACATGGTCAAGGTTTATAAACTTGGCCGAGAATTCGAGCCTGAGTTGCCCGATTTGGGTCAGACGGCTCGACAGGCTCCTAACGGCAAGATTTCCGTGTACAAGGACTATTTCCTTTGGGGCAGCTTCCAGCTGCCCATTACCCGGTTTCTGCTGTATGTTTTGGATGCATTTGGGCTGCACCTCAGCCAAATACATCCACTCGGAATAGCTCGCCTTCACCATTTTGAGTACACTTGGCGTTATGCCTACGGCTGACAAGTTGTCGGCCTTCTGCTAGTGGTGCTTTTCCCAGGGTTGGTATAATTTATTTACCCGTACTGGTGCCAAGGCCATTGATTTGAAGGCGCCGAAAAGTTTGCACGAGTGGAAGAGCCTCTTCTTCTACGTTACTGCGCGTGTGATTCCACATGTGATGCACTTTACGGATGTGAAGGAGCTTCCTGAGCCTAAACTAGTCCCCTATTATGGAACGAACTGGTTCAACACTTTACAGGTCAGCCTCTCCCCACTCCGTCATTACTTGGAGCACGCGCTGGTGCTATTCGGCATGAGTCGTATTTGGACGATACCACTAAAGTGCCGGTCATCCATAACGGTGGTCAGGGTTAGTAGTTTACTTGTTCGTTATGTGCTCCCATTTAATTACTTTGGTAATCTAACATTTTGTCTTTTTCAGAGGTGAAGGATCCCATGCTTCTCCTGCAACCTGCGCCAGAGGGCGCCAAGGTGCTGCACCGGAGGGAGTTAGTTCCCCGTGAGGAGCCAATCCTCATGAAGACTGCCTCCAACTTTGTGTTTCCTCTTCCTATGGGGCAGTTACTTCCTCCCCGACCGCTGCCACCTCCCAGCTTTGTTAACCCAAAGGAGGGTAGGTTTATTTGAATATTGTTCTGTGTTATTTCCAAGTTTCTTGACTTTTTGTTGTTTATGTTTCAGTTAAACGACCTCATATTGTGCGCCTTACAAAGTGCAGTGGGAAAGGCGCGCAATCCAGTGGTTGGAAGGCTGTTGCGCCACCGAGAGATGCCGCCGGTGTAAACGCCGTGGATGATGATGACGACGAGGTCATCATGTCCAGCGTTCCGTTCGGGCCTCCGGTATCCTCTTCGGCGATACGTCGCCTGGTTCCGACAGTGGCGCCGTGTCATCCCCAACCACCAGTCACCAGGTTTCTGTTGACTTCTCCTTGCCTTCAGTCTAGCAGCCTGTGACCTCTATCTCTTTCATGGACAAAACTCTGCTCGCCACAACTCCAATTTTGGTGGCGACAGATCTTGTGTCTTCTTGCAGCCTTTGCTCCTGGAATTGCTGTGGATACGAATTTCATACCTACCAGTTCATCTTCTTCTTCTGTTCCACACCATGTCGCGTCTACACCTGCGGGTGATGAGGAAGAAGAAGAGGCGCCTCGCCTCTTCAAGAAACCTCACCTTGGTGGGTTTGTGAAGACAAGTAGTCTGGTTAAGTCGCCATGTATAACATTTTATGCTTGTTTACATATTTATTTTGTACAACCCTTCTTATGTTATTCAATTTTACAAGAGTTTCGACGATCCCTTCGTCGACTGGATCTTCTACGGTTTCCGCTGAATACATCATGACATTCTAAACAACCATCAAAAGATGTGAGTTGATAACAAATCAGGAATTTTGGATTAATCAAACAACTCTAGTCCAAGAAACAGAATATATAAAATCTGGTCATAAATTGAGAAGTAAGAAATCACTCACAACGAATCTCGAAGACGAAATTCATTCCAAGGTAGGGAGGATGAAACAACAATCAAAATTTTGTGTCAAAATTTTCAACTTTTAAAACTTGATGGGTCAAAGTGTGCTACCCAACATAATATGTGAGTACAAATATACTGTGTTTTGTTTCCTAGATATAAACAAAATATATATATTATGGGGTTATAAATTATCAAATGATAATATAATAAGTATATGTATATTATACTAAATTGAAGTTAGTCAACATTCAGATGCAAGTATGCATACATTTACTTCTAGAAATAATAATAAATATTAATTCAAAGAATGCATGTAAGGGCTTATTTGATATACCTTTGAATTAAAATGGTGACACGTGATATGCATAATCTCGTCTACCTCTTTAAAATCCCAACACATGTACTTTAGAAATATATACCATACTTTAAAATAGTAAGAGTTAATTTTAGATAATGCCACATAGTATAGCAAATGAGGCGCCTCGTTGTTAGCTAAGTTCCATAATTCCAATCAACCGACTATCTTTAGTTATATATACACTATCATTCTTGCGGTTCACACAAAATACCAAATATTTGATATATGATAGAAAAGAAAATTATGGAGAGACAATAATCTACGAGTGCCACGTTGGTAATAAATAATAATAGTGAGCACAAATTTCGAATAGCTGAGCCGAGTAACCACTCAACGGACAGACACATACGACACCAACGGTCCGTTGACGGTACGGGAATTCAGTATAGATAGCAGACCGCTTGAGAGCCGCCTTAGTATTTTTGGACAATGGGAGTTAGACCCGGAAGTGACAAGCTAACAAAAGACAAGGGACTAAAAGTGAAAAATTGAGTTCAGGAACCCATAGCGCTACGCGATGAGTCCAGAACACAAGTCATCGCGTATCGCGATGGACCTTGATGAGTCATCGGACACGTGTCAGCCTGTGGTATGGCAGCGTAGAAAATGCGGCGCCGCGATACGCGACGGGATCACCAAGACCCATCGCTTATCGCGATGGGTTACGAAATCAGCCTATAAAAGGGGGGCTCACGGCACATTCATTTCTCACACCAAATCTTTTCTCTCTCTAGAAATACTCTCTCACTACCTCGGTTTCCGTGCCCCGACCCGACAATCGTTACCTCATAATCCGTGCCATATAGCGACGATACCTCGAAGTATCGTTTCGCGTGCCAAGTATCTTAATGCGTGCCAAGCTCTAAAGTTGCGACAATTTAAGCTTTAGTACGCGTTAGAGAGTAGAAGTGCTGCTTAATCAATATTAACAATCAAACTCTAAATACCCGTGTAAGGTAGGGATTCCGCCTAAGTCATTATTTTATTATATTATATGGCTTAGACCATAGTCAGGGGTATAGCCCAAACCTTGATCATAATTATGTTTACATAAGCTTTAAACATACAAAGGATTATAGTAATGTTTCTTTATAATTAAGAAACACATATTTTTCATTCATAAGGATATAGTCAAAATATAGTTTCTTAACGATTAAGAAACATAGCATTTCATATACAAGGAATATAGCTAAAACATTGTTTCTGTATGATTAAGAAACATAAGATTTTACATTCAAAGCTAGCAGTCAATGAATGTTTCTTCTTGAAGAAGAAACAGATTATAGACGTTTCTTTATGAAGAAGAAACTCAGCATATGATTAGTAAATAAACAAAAAGACTTCAAGTCTAAATATTTCATTCAAACAAATGATCAATCAAGGTTTTAAGCTATCAAAACCAGACTAAGGGTCTGTAGCCGGATTAGATGACGATCCAGATATTTATATAAACCTATTTTATAATAGAACAATCATCAATCAATCAATCATTCACAGTCAAGGTTTCAAACGAGATCACCATATCAATCAGAACAGACAGTCACAGGTGAATACGTTAACCTTTTCAATCAGTCAAAAACATATTTATACTCAATGAGACGAACAGGTGTTTGTCTTAATGAGCCAATCAATTTCTACATGAGATCTTATGGTCTCTAAAACGTTATAATACAAAGTAGAGAATAAAATCAACTCGGACCGAATACGCTTGTGTCTGGATCCAAACATAACTGTTAAAGCTCAATCAATCAATCAAAGGCAAAGAAGCCGCGAGCTTAAACGGTCATGACCAGTTCTCTGTTTAGGGCCGTGTGGCTCGGAGAATACCGTTATGCGTGTTGGGTAGTGGTACATATACCGGAAGTAGAAATGCTTCCGCTGAGTTTGTCAAGAAAACTATGTTTGTATTATAATCGTTATTCAAAATGTTTTATTGAGTCATATATGTTCACCAACATATACCTGACATATTTTTCCCCACATTTCAGGAAAATATATTAGCATAGGTATCAAGAAATATAGTCATTGAAGATAGACGCTCGCAAGGTAGAGATGGCTCAGTTTTAAATTATTAAATATTATATCATGATTTATAAATCAAACACTCGGGTATTTATTATCCGAGCAAAGTTTTCAAATAAATTAATATTTTATTATAACCAAAGTCTTCCGCTAAAATAAACTGCAACTCTAATGTATTTACAAAACAGGTACCAACTATTGGTCATACGCCTAGGCCCTAAGCCGGGGTGTGACAGGTTGGTATCAGAGCCATCGATCTTAGGGAATTAGATATTTAATCATACCTAGGCTTTGATCAGAGATAGATATAAATCTTATAAATAAGAGCCATCAGTTTCAATGAATTAGGTATTAATACCTAAACTTTAACTACTTGTTAAATAAATAGGGATAAGCAAAGATTGGAAGTATACATATCCCTAAGCATAAACTGTACAAACGTCGTATTCTAACTACTTTGGGCATACACCGAGTAGTTAGACATTCAATCGCTGCACTCGAATATGAGCCATCAGAAATGGCTAGAAATAACAGTCATTATACAATCTTTATCAGTCAAGAACAATCGACAAGTTCTTAACTTGACATATGGAGGTCAATCGAAGTATCTTCCTGGAAATCAATCTTATTTCAAAACTATCAGTAATAGTAAATCAGATATTTGACTGAAAAATATCTAAATTGTAATAACAGAATATTCAAACATTACGGATAAGATAGGAACGCAAACCTACCTTTAATCAAACCTCACGCAGATGTCCAATCACAATAGTTATACCAGTCGACCTCGATCCGGTAAAGGAAAGGGATGCATTGAAACGCCTTTACTCCCAATTCTTATATCTAGCAATGAAGATTCATATCAGACAACAACGGAAGAAGAAGATTCGAATTCATTTGACTCTAACATTCCATTAGCTCAGATAATTCCAAAGGAACATGGAAAAGGATTAAGTAGATTCAATTATCAAGAACAACAATATTTCAGTTATCTAGTATTTCAAAATCCTTATTTTTCTCACACTCAAGGAGAGTGCTTGAATATGGATTAGAATTCCATAGAAGAAAGGTATGACATTGAAGATAATTCATTTCAATACGAAATCAATGTCACCCAATTAGTAGAAGCAATGCTAAAGAAAGAAAAGGAAAACAAAGAAGAGGAGATAAACAAAAACACCAAGAAAGAGAATAAGATCAAGAAGTTGATTATTCGCTGGAAGAATTAGGCAATAAAAATCTTAAAAGTTGTAAGTAGTATCGAAATAATAGTTTTGTATATTCTTGTAACTACAACATAAAAGATATGTTTTACTTTCTTCGAAATACTAAACTTATGTCAAGGAATAAAGAGCATGAACTTTTAGAGTAACTCCTAGCAAGTATGGAGAAATGAGAATATCATCTTAAAAAGTCCAGGTGGACAAAATTCAAAAGGATAAGTAACTCCAAGTCAATACCAATGAAATACATAGGAACATAAATAAACCTAGAAAGAGAATTAGAGAAATTCTCATGGGTTGTGTGTACACAAGATATGTACTAGTCATTTTGAGAGCATACAATAAAGGGAAAATTAGTTATATCTTTATAGAACCTTATCAATCATCAATAAAATATTCGGAAACGCAATGGTAATTATAAGATATATTATCTTATACAAGAAACAAAACATATGGATTATGTTTAGCACAAGACGTATAAACTCAAGAAAAAGTTAGTTAAGGTCAGAGAAAAAGTTAGAAATGAATTCTTCTAAGAATATGACAAATTGATAATCAAGAGATTCCTTATACTTGTAGCATTAAGTTCACATGTCACGTAGTTTATCATCAGTATATGAGTTTCTTTCATACTGATGTAATTTCATTTACAGAATATCGAACCTAAACATTTAAGCAAATAATGATGAAGTAACTAATCAAAGAAGTAACAAGAACATGACACAACTTGATCACGAGATTCCTAAACAATGTTTAGTTAAGATACAAAAAGAGAATGACTCCTCTCATCGATGCAATAAAATGAGAGAGATATAAACATTCAAATAAGGTCGTTAAAACTCATCCATATCGAAAACCTACAGATCATGATAAAAACATTCAGAATCTTAAGATTGGTAGTCGATTCAATAATAAGCTCATGAAACCTATAGTAACTCTGTAATAACCCGGTTTTTCTCGTTTAGATTTACGAACTAGAACCCGACCAGTTTTGTTATTCCGGAATATTTTAATCAATAAAGTTAGTGCACGTTTATTACTTAATCGTTATGTATGTTATACTATTATTCATTTTATTCATATAACCCGTTTATACTTAGATCCAAACCCACCTCAAACCCAAATTGATTTAATTATCAACCCTAACTTGTTCTTGAGCCCAAATCCATCAACCAACGCCTAATTAGGTGTTCCTAAACCCTAATTCGCATCTAGCCAGCCCTAATCCCTCATACAATTACGTTTAGAAGGTTCTAGAACATGGGTCGTAGCTTATTATCCACGCTATGAACCCTAATCTCGTTTTCTATATAAACGATGATAATTTTGTAAATAAACTCACACCGAGCTTCCTTAAGCCATCGCCTTCATTAGCCCTATCAATAATTATATTAACTTTTCCGTTTTCTTGTCCATTCATCAACCTTTTTGGCCGGCTACAGTTGCGTCTAATTAGTACCCGTCTGAACTTCATACGAGGTAATTTAATACATGATTAAGACGTGTTATGATGCTTATCAAAAGCCCCAATATCACTCTGATTGATTTCAACGGATTGATTGGATTGATATGTTAGGGTTTATGGTTAAAAACTGTTATTATTTATTAACTTTAAGAACTGAGTTTTTGTAACAAGTGCTGGATAGCCCAGCTGGTTAATACATGCGTGTTATGAGGCAGAGGTCGCGGGTTCGATCCTCTGCACCTCGACATTTTTGTTGATTTTGTTATTTATTTCTTTATAAGAATTTAACAATCATATTAACAATAATAATGAACTAATAAAGATTATATAACTAAAACCGACTTGTTAATACTTGTTTTTCTCACGTTTTCGTCCATGTATATACATATACAAGCATATATGTATGTATATATAATAACTTAAAAACTAATATTTTGGATACGTATAAAAACCAAGTAAACCATATATATATACATATTTATATCTATTTGTAAAATTCAAAAGTAATATTTTTCAAGTTATATTTTTTATTAAACAAACTAATTATTTTATCTTATATATGATATTATATTGTTTAACTAGTTGTCATAATTAAATCTTGTACTTAACGTATCCATTAGTCTTGTTTCTCATTAGGCTTTAACGTTCGCGTGTGACTTTTCCAGCATTCTTGTTATCTCAATCACCTTTGTTCGTCTATCGAGGTGAGTACTAATGTAGCCTAAAATATAGATTAATATTATATAAATATTTTCTTTACTTTCAAGTATTTTGAGCCAGGTGTTTACTGAATATATTTCTATTTGGCTCGTATTTATATATTAAAAGTCTCAAAAGAAAACGAGAAAAAAAATAAAATACTTTTACTAAACTTGAGACAACAAACTAAAAACGATACAACAAAGCTAAATATGAAGTAATAACTATTAATACTTAAATGGTCAAAACTCATAAGTATATATAATAAATAAATAATTAAAGAGAAAGTAAAGAAAATTTGCTAAAGTTGGTCACGTAAAATCAAATGAAAATTAAATGTCTAATTAAATTACTTTGATATTTAAATACATGTGCTCTCAATTAATATTAAAAGTAAACTCTTTTTGTTGACAGGAACCATTTAAAAAACTCGTGGGCTACACAGTACACACTAATAAGAAAAAGCAGAGGTCTTGAATTAATTTGTTTGTTGATGACATATGGGCTGAAGCATTTATTAATATGGCGGGCTCACAATTTGAAGAAGCAAATCAGGTCAAGAGGGCTTAAGGGACAAGAAAGAAAAGTAACCTAATATATATATATATTTTAAGAAGGGTCTTGAACGAGAAGATTTGAGGAGACACTTTTGGGGGACGGTAGCAAAGGGGAGGTTCGAACATAACTAAGAAAAGCCAAGAAGGAGTTTTGAAGGAGAGAAGAGCATATTGGTTCGAGCAGAGAACGTCTTGGTTTAACACCTACTCATCCAAATATCATTATTAGTCTGTTTGAATTCATTGTTTTCTTTATAATTTCAGTTTTTGAACCTTATTTATTTGATTTGTTCTTGAGTATGGTTGTTGGCTAAACCCTTAGAACTACCTAGGTTTGGTTGATTGACGATGTTTTAACAATTGTCTTGGGTTGATTAACGAACATATAATTGATTTTCTATTGTCAAGTTCACATTATTATGATTTTGTTCTATGATTGCTATTGAGTTTGTTCAATAATTTATTAATTAAACCCCGTGTGATTTTATCTTTACATGAATTAGTTTTGTGTTTGGTTTAGGATTGCATGTTAGACTAATTACTTTGTGTGTTTGGTTGTTTGTGGTAGACGTCACCATAGGGTTTGTTTGGTTAAAGTTGTTTATCTCAATAGCGCATCTCCTTTTAGTCGGACCAAGACATTAGGAGTTGGTTTATCTCTTTGGTCTAGTTGATTTAATTAGCCGTTGCGAGACCACGTGCGGTTTTCTAGCCGTTGATTATATTAATTTGTAAGCCAAGTTATTTAATCTTTAATATTGAATTATCCCTTATTCCCTAGGTTTGTTAGGTTTACGAGCTTTAGAGGAGTTTGTGATTTTTATACGGACCAAGTAATAAATCAATTGAGTACTTAGAAAATTAACCGTGCTTTATCCTTCTTTCTAGACGTTTTTAGGGGTCTTTAGTAAAACTGACCGTGGGGACCTATTTTCTCTTATCATTGTCTAGTTAGATTATCTTCAGAACCCGGTTTTATGTGTTCGTTGTCACCCGAGCGTCGTTGATAGTCGTCAAGATACCTTACCTAGGTGGTTCACCTTCATCATATTTGAGAGCTCCGTTAGTGCCGTTAAGTCTCGTTAAGTTTTCTTGTTAGTTTCGTTAAGTTAAGAAAGTTAGTTAAATTAATTAAAATAAAAATTTATAAAATCAATTAGTTATTAAGGTAGGACTTGGATTGGGGTTTATAATCTGAGCCGTTTTCACGTGTCTTCGAGTTCGATATATGGACTTTCCTTTTCTTTGCTATACGCGACCGTTACACTTGCCGTTTTTGTGAACTATGATAGATTGTTTGGTTTTTTAAAGCTTAGTTGCGATTCGTGATTATTATATATATATTTTCGCACATCAAGTTTTTGGCGCCGTTGCTGGGGACACGGTTTGAGGCGATTAGAGAACGACCCGAGTTTGGGGACTTGATTTTTATAGTTTTGTAGATATATTAAGATTAATATAGTTTATTTTAGTTTTCTTTTAAATAGTTTAATTTTAGTTTTAAATAATTTTCGTCTACTACTATCTGGTACCCGTGATCCGTTTTTGTTTAAGTGTGCAGTAATGGAGAGTTACGGGAATGGAGTCAAAGAAGAAAAACGTTACACCATTTGGCAGATCGAGATAAAGAGGATTCTGGATTGCAAAGAGAAAAATCGAGTGAAACCCCGGTTACGTTTAATGTTTGATTTAAGGGGGAATCTTTTGGGTTATGAAAACTCATCCGGTGAATTCATTGAGCAAATACCAGATCCGGATGAGGTACTATATGATTGGTTACGTATCCATCATGATACAAATCCAAATGCCCCATTTTCGACCCAACAAGCTTTAGATGGAATTCGGCTTGGTTTAATGAGTAATTCGCAAATTAGTATGCCGGTTATCGAATTTGAGAGTGATGGGATAGAAAATCAGTTAGAGGAGTATGTTCCTTCGTGGGAAGACGAGTTTAGGGGTGAGTTTGGTGACGAGTTGGTTTATTTTACCGTGATGGATGATGGAGAGTTTGACCCACTTACCGTGATGGATGATGGAGAGTTTGACCCATTTGGTGATTTGAAATTACTTGAAGATTTACTATATAACGAGCTAGGTGTGGGGATCAAGGAGAAACTCTGTGAGAAGAGCCATGAGGTATTAGTTGATTCAGTTCTTCCGACAGACTACCTTGATTGTGAAAAACCAAAACATGAACCGTACTCAATCTTCATTCGGGACGTGTCAAGGTTTAAAAAGTTGGCTAAAAGGATTAGAAGAAGGATATCTGGGCTCACGGATCATGGTTTTATGACTAGTTTAAATTCCCCGGCTCACTTTACTGAATCATTTTCGAGGGAATTCATGAATTGGTGGTTCGAGCTGAATTCATATTTTCAGGATCACATGAGTTTTGCAGTTGGTTTCTTCCCTAATAATTGTAAACGAAGTGTGTTAAGGAGTATTGATGGGAAGTGGATAGATGAGAAGCCTCCTGATTGAGGCTTAGGGAGTGAGTCCGGCTGAAGACTCATATATAAACTTAGCGCTTCCTGGGAAGCAACCCGGTAATATGTTTCATTTTATTTTGTTTTAATTTTGGTTTTGTTTCTCCGATACTCCAGTTGTTTCTTCTCTTGCTAGCAGGTTGTTCCAAGGTTGCTGATGAGATAGTTGATAAGATATGATTTTAAACGAGTGTGGGGATGCCACTTGCTTCAGGATTGTTGCTTTTATTCATGAGAGATGACATTATTTAGAGATAGATTGCTGATCGTGCTAGAATTGGATGGCACGAGACATGACTCATGACACACGTTCACTACTATTTACCAGGGGAGTCTGTTCCATTTTTCTTTATTTACTTTATTTTTGTCTTTTTCCTGTCTCATTGAGGACAATGTGACATTTAAGTGTGGGGATGGGAAACTGACGTTTTTTGTATATAAAAAAATGTCAGTTTCCCATCCCCACACTTAAATGTCACATTGTCCTCAATGAGACAGAAAAAATACAAAAATAAAGTAAATAAAGAAAAATAGAACAGACTCTCCTGGTAAATAGTAGTGAACGTGTGTCATGATTCATGTTCCGTGCCTTCCAATTCTAGCGCGATCAGCAATCTATTTCTAAATAATGTCATCTCTCATGAACAAAAGTAAAAATCCCGAAGCAAGTGGCATCCACACACTTGTTTAAAATCATATCTCATCAACTATCTCATCAGCAACCTTGAAACAACCTGCTAGCAAGAGAAGAAACAATTGGAGTATCGGAGAAACAAAACCAAAATTAAAACAAAAAAGATAGAGAGAGAGAAAGTTATGTATTGTAAAATGCCAAAGAAGCATTCTCAAAAATAGAAAAAAGAGGCCAAAGATGCACATACTAGACGGGACTTAGAGTTTACGTGTTACCAAGGGGATAGTGACTCTGAGGATACACTATTGGGGCTCGAAGGTTTTAGTCAATAAATATCAAATTAAGAATTTATAGGAAAAAGTCCAATAATATATAGGAATAGCTCGTAAGACCTCCACATGACCATTCATCCATCAAATTTCACTGAGTGCATCTAATTAGTACCATCAACGAGTCTTTGGTTTATGGTTATTTGTCAAACCAGTCTGCATTGACTCTAGCTTTTCTAGCCCTCTTTGTCTGAGAAGGGGTAGGTGTAGCCGTGGTTTTTGAACTTAAAACACTTAATGCAATTGGTGGCTTGATAGGCTGGTGGCTGGGTTTAAGTGGTCAACAATATCGGAAATCGCGGTTTTTGCGTTTATCTGTGTCTAAAAGATAACCTGTATGTTTTAAAAATCTGTTTCGAATTCTGATTCCATTGCAAAATACTTTTTCAGGGACGAAAAAGGTTTAAGTGTGAGAATATTTGATGTAGCCTAAAATATACATTAATATTATATAAATATTTCCTATACTTACAAGTATTTTGAGTCAGGTGTTTACTGAATATATTTCTATTTGGCTCGTATTTATATATTAAAAGTCTCAAAAGAAAACGAGAAAAAAATATAAAATACTTTTACTAAACTTGAGACAACAAACTAAAAACGATACAACAAAGCTAAATATGAAGTAATAACTATTAATACTTAAATGGTCAAAACTCATAAGTATATATAATAAATAAATAATTAAAGAGAAAGTAAAGAAAATTTGCTAAAGTTGGTCACGTAAAATCAAATGAAAATTAAATGTCTAATTAAATTACTTTGATATTTAAATACAAGTGCTCTCAATTAATATTAAAAGTAAACTCTTTTTGTTGACTGGAACCATTTAAAAAACTCGTGGGCTACACAGTACACACTAATAAGAAAAAGCAGAGGTCTTGAATTAATTTGTTTGTTGATGACATATGGGCTGAAGCATTTATTAATATGGTGGGCTCACAATTTGAAGAAGCAAATCAGGTCAAGAAGGCTTAAGGGACAAGAAAGAAAAGTAACCTAATATATATATATTTTAAGAAGGGTCTTGAACGAGAAGATTTGAGGAGACACTTTTGGGGGACGGTAGCAAAGGGGAGGTTCGACCAGAACTAAGAAAAGCCAAGAAGGAGTTTTGAAGGAGAGAAGAGCATGTTGGTTCGAGCAGAGAACGTCTTGGTTCAACACCTCCTCATCCAAATATCATTATTAGTCGGTTTGAATTTATTGTTATCTTTATGATTTCAGTTTTTGAACCTTATTTATTTGATTTGTTCCTGAGTATGGTTGTTGGCTAAACCCTTAGAACTACCTAAGTTTGGTTGATTGACGATGTTTTAACAATTGTCTTGGGTTGATTAACGAACATATAATTGATTTTCTATTGTCAAGTTCATATTATTATGATTTTGTTCTATGATTGCTATTGAGTTTGTTCAATAATTTATTAATTAAACCCCGTGTGATTTTATCTTTACATGAATTAGTTTTGCGTTTGGTTTAGGATTGCATGTTAAACTAATTACTTTGTGTTTTTGGTTGTTTGTGGTAGACGTCACCATAGGTTTGTTTGGTTAAAGTTGTTTATCTCAATAGCGCATCTCCTTTTAGTCGGACCAAGACATTAGGAGTTGGTTTATCTCTTTGGTCTAGTTGATTTAGTTAGCCGTTGCGAGACCACATGCGGTTTTCTAGCCGTTGATTAGGTTAATTTGTAAGCCAAGTTATTTAATCTTTAATATTGAATTATCCCTTATTCCCTAGGTTTGTTAGGCTTACGAGCTTTAGAGGAGTTTGTGATTTTTATACGGACCAAGTAATAAATCAATTGGGTACTTAGAAAATTAACAGTGCTTTATCCTTCTTTCTAGACGTTTTTAGGGGTCTTTAGTAAAACTGACCGTGTGGACCTATTTTCCCTTATCATTGTCTAGTTAGATTATCTTCAGAACCCGGTTTTATGTGTTCGTTGTCACCCGAGCGTCGTTGATAGTCGTCAAGATACCTTACCTAGGTGGTTCACCTTCATCATATTTGAGACCTCCGTTAGTTCCGTTAAGTCTCGTTAAGTTTTCTTGTTAGTTTCGTTAAGTTAAGAAAGTTAGTTAAATTAATTAAAATAAAATGAAAATTTATAAAATCAATTAGTTATTAAGGTAGGACTTGGATTGGGGTTTATAATCTGAGCCGTTTTCACGTGTCTTCGAGTTCGATATCCGGACTTTCCTTTTCTTTGCTATACGCGACCGGTACATTTGCCGTTTGTGTGAACTAGGATAGATTGTTTGGTTTTTTAAAGCTTAGTTGCAATTCGTGATTATATATATATATATATATATATATTCTCACATCAAGTACCACATTCCCCCGTTTTTCCGCTTTCAATGTTTTGGGGACATATGCGTAAATATATTTCTCATTATATACTTATATTTAAAACTGCAACTTTGTCTTATGTGTTAACAACTTATACCTTACTTGTTTATGTGCTTATTTGCTTTGTATGCTTTCGCATTCGGAGAGGTCCAACATAATCTCAGTCTAGCATGATCATACGCCTGTCGTTATAGCTTTGTGCTTCTCGACATCTCAGTTTTACTTGCTCATTTGGTTAATTTGTTATTCTCATACGACTAGTTGCAAATACATATTTTTATTTATACTTTGAACTGGTGTGTGTGACATCTGCCCCGATCCGACCCGACCCAGGTACCCGTTTCTCTGACCCGATCTCTTTCTTTTTTGATTTAGTATTTATTTATACTTATATTTTACTTTTAATAATAATATATATATTTTCCTTCCCGCCTCTTTCTCTCTCTTTCTTTCCGCCGTCCCGTCCCTCTCCTTCTCTCTTTCCGCCTTCTTTTCCCTCTTGTCGCCGTCCCGCCCTTAAGCCTTGTTTCCCTCTTTTTCTTCTAACTCTTTGCTTGTCCTTTGTTCCTTCCCGCCTAAGGTTGTCTGCGCAGCTCCACGCGCCAGACCCCTTACAAGGAATCCTGCGTGAAGACCACCGGTTACAGCGATACGCGAGACGAACTCTTCTCGCAGCGCGCTAAGAATTGTAATTCTTCTCGCAGCGCGCTAAGAACGGTAGTTCTTCCCGCGGCGCGCTAGGAAATGTGATTCTTCCCGCGGCGCGCTTAGAAATGTAGTTCTTCCCGCGGCGCGCTAGGAAATGTGATTCTTCCCGCGGCGCGCTTAGAAATGTAGTTCTTTCCGCGACGCGTTAAGGTTAGTTCTGTCTGCCTTCGCGCTCGCGCTCTCTTGACCTTCTGTGTCTGCCTTCGCGCTCCAGCCTTCTCGTGCTAAACCCTTTGAGTTTTCTTCTGTTTAATCTAGCCGTTGCTTTTGAGTTGTCTTATCTTTTGAGCTGTTGACCTAATCTGCTTTATGTCTGAAAAGTTACTTTCGGCGCAGCATGCGCACCAACCCCATTGGTTGACAGATAAAGTGACTGACATAATCTTTTGAGATCTGCTTTTTCCATGCTTGACCTGTACCTTTATCTGAACCGCCCATGCTTTTTTTTTACTGTTCCCTGACAGCTTTATCTTGCCTCTGCAGCTGCCATATCTTTCCATATCTTTTGCTTTTGGATTCTTATGCTTTTGATATCTTTTGCTTGATCCTGTTAAAGATCCTTTCCCCTTTTCTAGGGATTATGTCTCCTAGGGTTTTCCTATAAATAATAGTATTATTTTCCTAACACTACACACACAAAACACTTAATCTCTCCTGTTCTCTTGCTCCTTGCTCTCTCTGCCGTCTTCCTCTCTGCCTTCGTCTCTCCTGTTCTGCCCTGATTTCCGGTAATATATATATATTATATATAATAATTTACTTATTAATTATGCTAACTTATGATCAAGACTTAAAACAAATCATTAAAACCATAATCTTATTTATAGGTTAACTTGTGCTTGTTTAAAGTTGGTTCTTGCTTTATCTTACACCGCATCATTTATCAAGTGAGTAATCTCGTACCTAATCCCTTTTTGCTTTTAATGTTTTGGGATGTTCATGTGTTCATACAAACTTAGAGTCTTAAACTTGTTTATGAACTTTAGTCGCGCAGTATCCCATGTGTTGAGGACGTAGACTTGGCTGTTTATTTGTATGTGTGGATCATTAACCGTCTTGTCGGTCTATTCCGCAGTTTTCATGGTACCATTAGATGAACACGGGAGAACTATCGTTTATGATTTTCTCTTTTGTTTACACATGCACAGTTTGTCTTGTTTGTGAGCTCAATTGTGAGCACTGGCAGTCTTATGAATCTTAGAGTTGGTCCCGATCAGATTACACCCTTGTTGAAAACCAGACATAAACATGTTGCACGCAGATTTATTGTTACCTATGTATTGTATTAAACTTGATTTCTCACCAACACGCAAGTGTTTGACGTTTATTTTAACACATGTTCAGGGTTGCAGTAGCTGTTTTGGAGCTTGTGGACACATAGGAAGTTTTCTTTATTTTGGACCTAGATTAAAATGTATCAAGACAAGTTATTGTTGTCCGAATATTATGATTTATAATATATTGATTTATGATGATTTATGTTATCTTGTGTTTACCCTGCGCGTGCGCGAATAAATGTATTTATTAAATATTGACACCCAATAGTGTCACGAGTAATGAAACAATATGTGGCGCCCCGATGTATAATCCGCCTTTGGTCGGGGTGTTACAGATTGGTATCAGAGCTCGTTGACTTTAGGATAGGTGGTTAGACGTAACGGCCTAGAATACCTAAGAGTCCCTTCTCGCGCATGAGAGAAATCTCATGTTTGCGCGCTTATTGTTAATTACTCGTTATTTATGAATATGCTCGCGCTTGCGCAGTATATGATTTTATGTTTTATTTCGCGATATTTCGATTTTTGTTGAATTTCGATTTTTATTGATTTTTCTTACATATTCGTTTGTTGGGTTTGAAAATCCGAAAAGTCATGGTGATACATGAATAGTTGATTTTCAATTTCCATTTACGATTATGTTCTGAGGTTGGAGACTTGAAAAGTCATGGTGATACATGAATTGTCAACCTCCAATACTCATTTTCTTGTATATTCTATATTGAGGATTGAAAAGTCATGGTGATACATGAATCGTCAATCTCCAATACTCGTTTACTCATCATTTTAAATTGAGAATTTGGAAGATCATGGTGATACATGAATTGTCGATTCTCGATTCGAATTTGTTACCTTAATTAAGTCTGCATTTAAAGTCATTTATTTTACTTAAACTTTTGATAGTATCTAACTCTGCGAAACCAAGCTTTATAAAGTTATACTTTGCGATAAAACCAAGATATTAACTAAAATTAAAATTTTTATAGAATGCCTCCGCTATCTCGCCGATTTCAGAGAAGAGAAGCCTCGCGCATGCGTAGACAGCAACGTTCCCAGGAAATGGCCGCCGCAATAGCCCAAGCTTTGAGCCAAAACAATACCAATACCTCCAGTTACAACATTAAATCCTTTAATGCGGGTAACCCTCCAAAGTTCACAGGTCTTGAAGGAGCCACCGTGATGCTCCAGTGGCTTGAGAAAATAGAAAACGCTTTCCTCCACACCCAATGCCCCTCAGACAGACGAACCCTATATGCTTCCAGTGTCCTGGAATCCAGAGCGCTTACATGGTGGAATGGAGTAGCTCAGGCGCGTGGCGCGGAAGCTGCTTCCAGCATGCTTTGGGAGGAATTCAAGGAAATTCTTACGCGAGAATTCTGCCCTCCCAACGAAGTTAAGCGCCTGGAGGAAGAATTCTGGAACTTGAAGCAATACAGCGGTGAAGCGCGCGAGTACGCGACGCGCTTCCACGAGCTAAGCTTACTGGTCCCTCACCTTGTTACCCCTTCCCGCCGAGCCATAGAGAAATTTCTTGGGGGTCTCCCCATGGAAATTCAAGATTCTGTATGGGCCAGAAACCCAGTAACCCTCTCTGACGCCATTGAGTTGGCCGCTGTGCTCAGCGACAACCATGTCAGAGCAGGAACCCTGTTCCTGCGGGGAACAGAAAAGACCAAACTCACCAAGACTGTTCCTGAACCAACAGAAACCAAACCAGAACCCTCAAACCGTAACAACCTCAAGCGCAGGCGCAAGGCCTATGCGCTTACCAGCCCACCCATAGTCCAGCAACCCATCTACCAACCCCCAGTTTACGCGCCTAACCCTCTGTCAGCCTACCCAACACCTCCTGTAGTCCACAACTATGCCTTAACCAATCCAGCACTCCCTGCCTCGCCAACTAAGAAACCTTACACAGGAAACCATCCCTTTTGCCCAACCTGTAGATTTCACCACCCAACCCAAACCCCGTGTCGACTTTGTAACCGATGTGGCCGTACTGGTCACACTGCTGAAAACTGTAGAGTCTTTCCCGCCAATCCAATTGCGCCAACACCACCAGTCTACCCGCAGAACCCACAATCAATCTACCAAAACCCACGACCCAGATCGTGCTTTAACTGCGGTGATCCCAGTCATTTCCGGAACGCGTGCCCATGGCTACAAGTGCAAATCACACAAGCGAATCCGGTGAACCAGATTTCAAACCAAGTAACGCGTGGACGAGCTTTTAACATAACCGCGCACCAAGCGCAAGCGAATAATGACGTAGTTAATGGTACATTTTTGCTTAACGGATTTTATGCCTCTGTACTTTTTGATACTGGCGCCGATCGAAGTTTTATCTCTCGCGCCTTCGAGCAGAAGCTTGCGCGACCGCGCAGCGATTTAAAAGAAGATTTTTCAGTTGAATTGGCTAACGGCGAAACTGTTTTAATTAACTCGGTGATTAAAGATTGTACGCTTAACCTTAACGAAAACGATTTTCTAATCGACCTCATCCCCATGCCTCTTGGAAGCTTTGATGTTATCATTGGTATGGACTGGCTCTCGCATAATCGCGCCGAAGTTATTTGCGCCAAGAAGTTGATTCGCCTACCTCGAGAAAATGGTGATCTTCACATCTACGGCGAAAAACCCTCCCGCGGTCTTAAGCTTATGTCTTGCGCCGAAGCCCGAAGGCTCATGCGGAAAAGGTGTATTGCATTCTTAGCTCATGTGGTTAAACCCGATGAAGGAAAGAAGAAGCTTCGCGATATCCCTGTTGTGCGTGATTTTCCTGAAGTTTTTCCTGATGATCTTCCTGGTATCCCTCCCGCTCGTGAAGTCGAGTTTCGTGTTGATCTTGTCCCTGGTGCTTCCCCCGTAGCTAAATCTCCTTATCGTCTTGCACCCGCTGAGATGCAAGAATTGGCAAGCCAACTTCAAGAGTTGACTGCTAAAGGATTCATTCGCCCTAGCTCTTCGCCCTGGGGTGCTCCGGTGTTGTTCGTTAAAAAGAAAGATGGATCGTTTCGCATGTGTATTGATTACCGCGAGTTGAACAAACTCACCATTAAGAACCGGTATCCTTTACCGCGTATTGACGACCTCTTTGATCAACTCCAAGGTGCCTCTTGTTTCTCGAAGATTGATCTCCGCTCTGGTTATCACCAGTTGCGCATCCGCGATGAAGATGTTCCGAAGACTGCTTTTCGAACTCGTTATGGCCATTTTGAATTCTTGGTCATGTCCTTCGGTTTAACCAACGCACCCGCCGTTTTCATGGATCTAATGAATCGGGTGTGTAGGCCTTTCTTGGACCGTTTTGTGATCGTGTTTATCGATGATGTTCTGGTGTATTCTAAGACCAAGGCCGAGCATGAGCAACATCTCCGATTGGTATTGCAAAAGCTTCGAACCGAGCAGCTCTATGCTAAGCTTTCCAAGTGTGAATTTTGGTCGGATGAAGTACAGTTTCTTGGCCATGTTGTTAACAAGATGGGTATCCATGTCGACCCATCCAAAATTGAAGCAATCAAGAACTGGATTACGCCATCCACTCCTACTGAAATCCGTTCCTTTCTGGGCTTAGCTGGTTATTACCGGCGCTTCATTTCGAACTTCTCGAAAATCGATTTGCCTTTAACAGCTCTAACGCACAAAGGTAAACCATATATTTGGGGCTCGAAGCAAGAAGAAGCCTTTCTATCGCTCAAGCGATTGTTGTGTGAAGCTCCTGTTCTTGCGCTACCTGAGGGTAATGAAGATTTTGTCGTGTATTGCGATGCATCCAACCAAGGTCTCGGTTGTGTTCTTATGCAACGAGGCAAGGTTATCGCTTAAGCATCAAGGCAACTTAAGGTTCATGAAAAGAATTATACAACTCACGACCTCGAACTTGGTGCAGTTGTTTTTGCCTTGAAGATCTGGAGACACTACCTTTATGGTACTAAGTGTATCCTCTACACTGACCATAAAAGCCTTCAGCATATCTTTGATCAAAAGGAACTTAACATGAGGCAACGCCGATGGAACGAACTCATCAGCGATTACGATTGTGAGATCCGGTATCATCCTGGTAAGGCTAATGTGGTAGCCGATGCGCTCAGCCGAAAACCCTGCCAACTTAACTGTATCTTGCCGCGCACCCAGCTACACTTCGCGCCGATTCAAAGCAACCTTGAATCGCGTATTCGTGACGCGCAGCGCGCATCCATCAGTAATGGTAACCTTCGCGCCGAGTTAGCGTGTGGCGCGGAAGCACTCTTTGTCCCTAATCTGAGTGGAATTCTCTGCTATCTAAATCGCATCTGGATTCCCTTTGATGAGAATCTTCGCGCTGATATCCTGAGTGAAGCGCACAAATCTCGATATTCTATTCATCCCGGCGCTGATAAGATGTACAAGGATTTGCGCATAACTTATTGGTGGCCCGGTATGAAAAAGGATATTGCTGTGTTCGTAGCTAGATGTCTGACTTGTTCTAAAGTAAAAGCTGAACACCAACGCCCATCTGGTTTGCTCGAACAACCAGAAATTCCTACGTGGAAATGGGAATGTGTAGCGATGGACTTTATTACCAAGTTACCTTTGACAGCAAGCAAACATGATAGCATTTGGGTAATAGTGGATCGTTTGACTAAGTCTGCTCACTTTCTGCCCATTCGTGAAAACTACCGTGTTGAGCAACTCGCGCAGCTTTATGTCAAGGAAATTGTCTGCCGCCATGGTACTCCTTTGAGCATCATATCCGATCGCGATGGCCGTTTTATATCTCGCTTTTGGAAATCTCTCCAATCTGCGCTAGGAACTCGCTTGGACATGAGTACGGCATATCATCCTCAGACTGACGGTCAGTCTGAGCGAACTATTCAAACTCTTGAGGATATGCTCCGATCTTGTGTTCTTGATTTTGGAGGTAATTGGGATTCGCACCTGCCTTTGATCGAGTTCTCTTATTATAACAGCTATCATTCCAGTATTGGTATGTCCCCATTTGAAGCACTTTACGGTCGTAAGTGCCGCTCCCCGATTTGTTGGAGCGAAGTGGGAGAAGCTCAAATCACAGGACCCGAACTTGTTCAAGAGACAACCGATAAAATCGCCAAGATCCGTGATCATCTGCTGACTGCCAGAAGCCGACAGAAGAGTTACGCAGATCGCAGGCGAAAGCCTCTCGAATTTCAAGTTGGTGATCTTGTTCTCCTCAAAGTGTCGCCCTGGAAGGGTGTTGTCCGCTTTGGGAAGAAAGGTAAGCTTGCTCCTCGATATGTTGGACCATTCAAGATTCTCGCGCGTGTGGGAAAAGTTGCCTACAGACTTGACCTGCCGCCCGCGCTCAGTAATGTGCATCCAACGTTCCATGTATCCAATCTCAAGAAGTGTTTAGCTGACGAGAACCTTCACATTCCACTTGATGAAGTTCAAGTTGATGAAACTATGCATTTCGTTGAGAAGCCTGTTGAGATTATGGATCGCGAGGTAAAGCAAACCAAGCGCAGTCGTATCCCTATCGTGAAAGTTCGCTGGGAGTCCAAGCGCGGAGCCGAGTTTACATGGGAAAGGGAAGATCAAATGAAGATCAAGTACCAGCACCTGTTCTCTGCGCAACCTACTTCGAGATAAATTTCGGGACGAAATTTCTTAAAGTAGGGGAGACTGTGACATCTGCCCCGATCCGACCCGACCCAGGTACCCGTTTCTCTGACCCGATCTCTTTCTTTTTTGATTTAGTATTTATTTATACTTATATTTTACTTTTAATAATAATATATATATTTTCCTTCCCGCCTCTTTCTCTCTCTTTCTTTCCGCCGTCCCGTCCCTCTCCTTCTCTCTTTCCGCCTTCTTTTCCCTCTTGTCGCCGTCCCGCCCTTAAGCCTTGTTTCCCTCTTTTTCTTCTAACTCTTTGCTTGTCCTTTGTTCCTTCCCGCCTAAGGTTGTCTGCGCAGCTCCACGCGCCAGACCCCTTACAAGGAATCCTGCGTGAAGACCACCTGTTACAGCGATACGCGAGACGAACTCTTCTCGCAGCGCGCTAAGAATTGTAATTCTTCTCGCAGCGCACTAAGAACGGTAGTTCTTCCCGCGGCGCGCTAGGAAATGTGATTCTTCCCGCGGCGCGCTTAGAAATGTAGTTCTTCCCGCGGCGCGCTAGGAAATGTGATTCTTCCCGCGGCGCGCTTAGAAATGTAGTTCTTTCCGCGACGCGTTAAGGTTAGTTCTGTCTGCCTTCGCGCTCGCGCTCTCTTGACCTTCTGTGTCTGCCTTCGCGCTCCAGCCTTCTCGTGCTAAACCCTTTGAGTTTTCTTCTGTTTAATCTAGCCGTTGCTTTTGAGTTGTCTTATCTTTTGAGCTGTTGACCTAATCTGCTTTATGTCTGAAAAGTTACTTTCGGCGCAGCATGCGCACCAACCCCATTGGTTGACAGATAAAGTGACTGACATAATCTTTTGAGATCTGCTTTTTCCATGCTTGACCTGTACCTTTATCTGAACCGCCCATGCTTTTTTTTTACTGTTCCCTGACAGCTTTATCTTGCCTCTGCAGCTGCCATATCTTTCCATATCTTTTGCTTTTGGATTCTTATGCTTTTGATATCTTTTGCTTGATCCTGTTAAAGATCCTTTCCCCTTTTCTAGGGATTATGTCTCCTAGGGTTTTCCTATAAATAATAGTATTATTTTCCTAACACTACACACACAAAACACTTAATCTCTCCTGTTCTCTTGCTCCTTGCTCTCTCTGCCGTCTTCCTCTCTGCCTTCGTCTCTCCTGTTCTGCCCTGATTTCCGGTAATATATATATATTATATATAATAATTTACTTATTAATTATGCTAACTTATGATCAAGACTTAAAACAAATCATTAAAACAATAATCTTATTTATAGGTTAACTTGTGCTTGTTTAAAGTTGGTTCTTGCTTTATCTTACACCGCATCATTTATCAAGTGAGTAATCTCGTACCTAATCCCTTTTTGCTTTTAATGTTTTGGGATGTTCATGTGTTCATACAAACTTAGAGTCTTAAACTTGTTTATGAACTTTAGTCGCGCAGTATCCCATGTGTTGAGGACGTAGACTTGGCTGTTTATTTGTATGTGTGGATCATTAACCGTCTTGTCGGTCAATTCCGCAGTTTTCATGGTACCATTAGATGAACACGGGAGAACTATCGTTTATGATTTTCTCTTTTGTTTACGCATGCACAGTTTGTCTTGTTTGTGAGCTCAATTGTGAGCACTGGCAGTCTTATGAATCTTAGAGTTGGTCCCGATCAGATTACACCCTTGTTGAAAACCAGACATACACATGTTGCGCGCAGATTTATTGTTACCTATGTATTGTATTAAACTTGATTTCTCACCAACACGCAAGTGTTTGACGTTTATTTTAACACATGTTCAGGGTTGCAGTAGCTGTTTTGGAGCTTGTGGACACATAGGAAGTTTTCTTTATTTTGGACCTAGATTAAAATGTATCAAGACAAGTTATTGTTGTCCGAATATTATGATTTATAATATATTGATTTATGATGATTTATGTTATCTTGTGTTTACCCTGCGCGTGCGCGAATAAATGTATTTATTAAATATTGACACCCAATAGTGTCACGAGTAATGAAACAATATGTGGCGCCCCGATGTATAATCCGCCTTTGGTCGGGGTGTTACAGTGTGTTTCTCACTCATCCTTATGTTGACAAAACTATATTATTTTCAACGCATATGCAGGTTATCGTTTGATGTGAAGTACAAGATCACTTAAGGATTTATGCTAGAAGAAAACTTAATAAGACTTATTGTTGTTGATTGATATTTGTACCTTCATTTATTTGGATTTTTGTAAAGATGATTGTTATTTGGAAATTTAATAAATAGATATCGAAAATTTTAATAATGCATGATAGTAACCTTGAGAGCTGTGACAATCAATTCGCGTCCCGGCATTTCCGCCGTAGGTTGGGGTGTGACAAACTCAAGGTTGTAGTTTTAAGGATTTCAAAACCTATGAACCAAAAGAATTTTACGATAACCAAGGTGTTATACCAAATTTAAGATGGCTTGAGGAAATCGAGTCCATCGTCATTATTAGTCAATATACTAAGATTCAAAAGATTCAGTACGCATCTTTGAAATTCAAATATGAAGCTCTAGAATGGTGGAACACTCTAAATCATGAGAAAAGGCAGAAACACTTTGTATCAAATGAAATGGGAAACATTCAAAGAACTTGTGCTACAACAGTTTTTTCCCCATACCTGAAATCAATCATCTTTAACCTAGAATGGATGTCACAAATCTCGTAGAGTATGATACTAAGTTCCTTGAATATTACCAATCAACTTCGCGTCTAGACAACTTAGAATACAACAAAGTTAGTCGATACATATCTGGATTACCCAAAAAGATAGGAGAAATAGTAAGAACACTGTAGAAAGAAAGCAGTTACATGCTTCAAATGTGGAGAGGAAAGGACATTTTAGAAGTGAATGTGCAAAAGCACAATAAGAAATAACAAGACCGGCAACAATAAGAAGAAGAAAGTACAAGGAACTTCTGACAATCAGGAATAGAAACAAACAAGAGTATATTTAAGAAACATCCAAGACTCAAAGGCATGAGAAATAGATAGTCAACTCTTTTTACTCGTGTTTAAACAAGATGTTATGTAATAGAAAAAGGGTAATCAAATCCCTAATGTATATAAAGAAAGGTATTAGTATACATATACTATCTTTACACATGAATGGTTATATACGAAGATAGTTAAATTTTGAAAGTTTTCGAAATACAAGAAACTATGTTATTTAATCTTCATCTATAGAAAGATGAAATAAAGAGAAAGTATTAAACTAAGATAAGAATATCCAAACTTTGAAAGTTCAAAGGTATCATTGAAAAACGGAAGGAATCTGTCAAGATCATGAAGTAAAGAATTACATTCAAGAATGGATATCTTGAAAGTTATCAAGATGGATAATTTAAAAGGACTCGGTAGATTGAATTCAAGATACAATCTACTTAACATCAGTAAACTTTTAGAATACACAAGGTAAGGTAAATAGTTAAACACAACTGGCCACTGTGCTTAGCAATTTACAATTACTTATGACATTCTGAACTATTAACTGAATACATCATCCAAAGATGTAAGTTAACTACAAATCAGGAATTTTGGATAAATCAAACAACTCTAGTCCAAGAAACAGAATATATAGAATCAGATCATAAATCGAGAAGTAAGAAATTACTCACAACGAATCTCGAGGACGAGATTCATTCCAAGGTAGGGAGGATGAAATAACCATCAAAATTTCGTGTCAAAATTTTCAACTTTTAAAACTTAAAGGGTCAAAGTGTGCTACCCAACATAATATGTGAGTGCAAATATTAAGTGTTTTGTTTCCAAGATATAAACAAAATATATATATTATGGGGTTATAAATTATCAAATGATAATATAATAAGTATATGTATATTATACTAAATTGAAGTTAGTCAACATTCAGATGCAAGTATGCATACATTTACTTCTAGAAATAATAATAAATATTAATTCAAAGAATGCAGGTAAGGGCTTATTTGATATACCTTTGAATTAAAATGGTGACACGTGATATGCATACTCTCGTCCACCTCTTTAAAATCCCAACACATGTACTTTAGAAATATATACCATACTTTTAAATAGTAGAGTTAATTTTAGACAACGCCACATAGTATAGCAAATGAGACGCCACGTTGTTAGCTAAGTTCCATAATTTCAATCAACCGACTATCTTTAGTTATATATACACTATCATTCTTTCGGTTCACATAAAATACCAAATATTTGACATATGATAGAAAAGAAAATTATAGAGAGAAAATAATCTACGAGTGCCACGTTGGTGATAATTAATAATAGTGAGCACAAATTTCGAGTAGCTGAGCCGAGTAATCGCTCAACGGACTTACACATACGACACCAACGATCCGTTGATGGTACTGGAATTCAGCATAGATAGCAGACCGCTTGAGAGCCGACTTAGTATTTTTGGACAATGGGAGTTAGAC
Organism: Bidens hawaiensis; assembly: GCF_021521415.1. Lineage (NCBI taxonomy): Eukaryota > Viridiplantae > Streptophyta > Magnoliopsida > Asterales > Asteraceae > Bidens > Bidens hawaiensis. Next base: position 66,560 of record NW_027498404.1, on the reverse strand, counting down.
CCGAAAGTGACAAGCTAACAAAAGACAAGGGACTAAAAGTAAAAATTGAGTTCAGGGACCATCGCGCTACACGATGAGTCCAGAACACAGGTCATCGCGTATCGCGATGGACCTTGATGAGTCATCGGACACGTGTCAGCCTGTGGTATGGCGGCATAGAAAATGCGGCGCCGCGATACGCGATGGGATCACCAAGACCCATCGCGTATCGCGATGGGTAACAAAATCAGCCTATAAAAGGGGGGCTCACGGCACATCATTTCTCACACCAAATCTTTTCTCTCTCTATAAATACTCTCTTACTCCCTCGGTTTCTGTGCCCCGACCCGACAATCGTTTCCTCGTAATCCGTGCCATATAGCGACGATACCTCGAAGTATCGTTTTGCGTGCCAAGCTCTAAAGTTGCGACAGTTTAAGCTTTAGTACGCGTTAGAGAGTAGAAGTGCTGCTTAATCAATCTTAGCAATCAAACTCTGAATACCCGTGTAAGGTAGGGATTCTGCCTAAGTCATTATTTTATTATTATATTATATGGCTTAGACCATAATCAGGGGTATAACTCAAACCTTGATCATAATTATGTTTACATAAGCTTTAAACATACAAAGGATTATAGTAATGTTTCTTTACAATTAAGAAACACATATGTTTCATTCATAAATATAGTTTCTTAACGATTAAGAAACATAGCATTTCATATACAAGGAATATAGTGAAAACGTTGTTTCAGTATGATTAAGAAACATAAGATTTTACATTCAAAGCTAGCAGTCAATGAATGTTTCTTCTTTAAGAAGAAACAGATTATAGATGTTTCTTCATGAAGAAGAAACTCAGCATATGATTAGTAAATAAACAAAAAGACTTCAAGTCTAAATATTTCATTCAAACAAATGATCTATCAAGGTTTGAAGCTATCAAAACCAGACTAAGGGTCTGTAGCCGGATTAGATGACGATCCGGATATTTATATAAACCTATTTTATAATAGGATAATCATCAATCAATCAATCATTCAGAGTCAAGGTTTCAAATGAGATCACCATATCAATCAGAACAGACAGTCACAGGTGAATACGTTAACCTTTTCAATCAGTCAAAAACATATTTATACTCAATGAGACGAACAGGTGTTTGTCTTAATGAGTCAATCAATGTCTACATAAGATCTTATGGTCTCTAAAACGTTATAAATCAAAGTAGAGAATAAATCAACTCAGACCGAATACGCATGTGTCTGGATCCAAACATAACTGTTAAAGCTCAATCAATCAATCAAAGGCAAAGGAGCCGCGAGCTTAAACGGTCATGACCAATTCTCTGTTCAGGGTCGTGTGGCTCGGAGAATACCGTTATGTGTGTAGGGCAGTGGTACATATACCGGAAGTAGAAATGCTTCCGCTGAGTTTGTCAAGAAAACTATGTTTGTATTATAATCGTCATTCAAAATGTTTTATTGAGTCATACGTGTTCACCAGCATATAGCTTACGTATTTTTCCCCACATTTCAGGAAAACATATTAGCACATGTATCAAGAAATACAGTCATTCATGAAGATAGACGCTCGCAAGGTAGAGATGACTCATTTTTAAATTATTAAATATTATATCATGATTTATAAATCAAACACTCGGGTATTTATTATCCGAGCCAAGTTTTCAAATAAATTAATATTTTATGATAACCAAAGTCTTCCGCTAAAATAAACCGCAACTCTGATGTATTTACAAAACAGGTACCAACTATTGGTCATACGCCTAGGCCCTAAGCCGGGGTGTGACAAAGAGATTGTGCAACCGCCTCCTTTTAGCGTCGGGGCCGTGGTACATGGTAGGTTTTTTGATTTTTCTAGTAGCAGTAGTGGTGGGCTGAGTAGCGGGGTATTGAGTGTAGATACAGATCCCCGTGATTCCGTGGAGGCGAACCAAATTTTTCAGCCTCGGGTATTGAGTAGCGTAGGTTTTTCAGCCACTTGTATAGAATTTTTATAACACGTTGTTCCTCCTGGTGAGCGCATTGCTTGCAAATTTCAGCCTCGAAATAGTTTGTCTTCCGACGCCGTTTTTCTCCATGTCCAGTCTCTCTCTAGTTTGGCTGAGTTGGTGCGCGACAATCGCGCCTTTCATGAAGAGAAGATTGAGATAACTGCTACCATGAGAGAGATGGAACAGTCGGTGAAGAACACTGAGGCTGCCGCCTGAAAGTCAGGCAGGGAAGCAGCAAAGCACCGCCAGACTCTGCATGTTGCTGAAGAGAAGTTAGCAAAGGTTGAGGTAGATTTGGCGGAATATGCCCATGAGCGTGCTACGCGCTATAAGGAGTTTCAGGCTGCGTGCAAGAGGTCTAATACCAAACTTGCTGACGCCCATAACCGTGCTCATTCTACCAAGGAGGCTGCCGCCAAACTCGAGGAAGAGAACGCTGCTCTGCGCAATCGTAATGAAGAGTTGGAGGCGGAAGCCGAATTGAGGAAAGTGGATGCGGGCAAGCTAGCTGACACACTGGTCTCTCATTAGAAGACTATCGAGTCTTTGATTGCTGAGCACGTCGCCGCTGTCGCTGACCGGAACTGGCTACTTAAGCATGCCATCTGCAAGGTAATTATACTTTTTGCTTTCCTCTTGTTTCTTTTTGTTAATACTAACGCCATTGTTTTGCAGGTTGCTCAACGCATCATTACTCATGATGACTAAACGAAGTGTGTTGGGACCCTTGTTACTGTTGCTTAGCAACTTGGGCACAAGACTGGCTTTTAGAAGGCTGTGACACATTTGCGTGACAACCTTCCTCCCGAAGTTATGTTCTCCAAGTCATCGATGTGGAAGCGGAGTACAAAGCCGCTGAGGCGGAGTATGATGTTCTTATGTTTCCCATCCTTTCTGCCGTTGCGCAGTACACCAAGGAAGAAAATGGCGTGCAGTTGTTAAGGAAGCTGGTGAAGCCCGAGCAGGCTGGTCCGTCCACCAGACCTGGCGGTAACGACGAAGACGCTGTTGCAGTTCTTGATCAGACGGGAAATACCATAAATGATGTTGATTAGGTTTTCCCGCTGATTTGTATAGTTAGGATTGTAACCTTCTTCGTGGGTGTTGGTACCCCGCTTGTAAATATTTTGTGTATATATGCAATGAACTTTTTGTTTCTTTCCATTTTGTGAAATGTGGAGTATCGTTTCCATTCAATTTTGTTGACCCTTGGCCCGTTTTTACAATTTTGGAATCGATTTACATGTAACACCATGGCAGCTACGCCGTGTTCCATGTTCTTGGAACCGTTGAGCCATCGAGTTGCATCAGCGCATATGCACCCTTTCCCAATACTTCTTTAATCTGATAAGGGCCTTCCCATGTTGACGCTAGATTCCCTTGTGTTTGCGCTTTTGATGCCTCGTTGTTGCGAAGGACGTAATCTCCAGGAACTCACACATATTTATTTTTTCATCATAATACTTTTGTAGTTGGCGCTTGTAGTTTTTTTCGTGCGTTGCGGCCAACTCTCTGCGTTCTTCTAGAAGCATTAAGTCTAAGCGCCTCTCTGCTTCATTGTCATTTGGCAGTGTAACTCTTGGAGATGGCACACCAACTTCTACTGGAATCATTGCTTCAGTGCCATAAGTCAGGCTGAATGGTGTTTCGGCGTTGCTTGTATTACTTTGTGTTCGTATAGCCCAAAGGACATGAGTCAGTTGATCTACCCAACCTGATCTGTAATTCACCAGCCTTCTTTTAATACCGCCGACAATGGTTCAATTGGTGCATTCTACTTCTCCGTTCCCTTGTGGATGGGCGATAGAGGTGAATGTTTGGGTAATATTCAACTCCTTCAGCCATTCTCTGATGTGTTGGTATGCAAATTGTGTTCCATTATCGCTGACCAGATTCATGGGCAGCCCAAAACAACATATGATAAATTCCTAAATGAATTTTTTGATACTGGCCGCATTTATCGTTGCCCATTTGTTTTGGTTCAATCCATTTGGTGAAGTAGTCAATTGCGACGATTAGGAACTTTACTCGCCCTGGCGCTTCAGAGAACGGCCCTGTTATATCAATCACCCATTTCTGGAATGGCCAAGAGGCTGTCACCGGGATCATTGCATTCTTTGGGCACAAGGTGTTTGGCGAATGGCGCTGGCATGCGCTGCATCGCCTTAGTTCTTTCTCTGCGTCTACATACATGCCCGACCAGTAATATCCGGTGTTCATGATCTTGGCTATCACCATTCTTGGACCCGCATGTACGCCACAAATCCCTTCGTGAATTTCTCTTAACGGGTAATTTGCGTCTTGTGGATCTACGCATCGGAGGAGTGGCCCCAAATACGATCGTCTATACAAGATGCCGTCTTGAATTGTGTAATTTAGTGCTTTATGGAGAATTTTTCGGGCTTCTTCTTGTTTATCTGGCAAGATACCTGACGACAGGTAGTTGACGATTGGTGTCATCCAGTTTGATTCCGTTGTTCTACGTGGACATCTTTGGCGAGATGCTCGAAGCCAACATATGCTAATTTGCTGAGAGCATCAGCTTGTTTGTTTTCGCTTCGCTTGATATGTTTTAGTTTGCATGTGATGAAGGTTCTCATTAGCGCTTTGGCTTGCGCTAAGTATGATGCCATTTTGTCATCTTTTGCGTCATACGATCCTTCGATTTGATTTGAAACTAGCATCGAATAGACATGCACTTCCAAATGTTGGGCTCCTAGCTTGTTGGCAATTCTTAAACCCCGCCAGCAACGCTTCATACTCTGCCTCGTAATTTGTAATTTTGAATTCAAGACGTATTGCGTATGTGAAGTGTTGCCCACCCGGGTTGGTTATTCTTAACCCAGCGCCCGCACCTTCATCGTTAGATGCCCCGTCTGTGAACAATTTCCAAACTTGTTCTTTTTGTTGATCTACAGGGGGCTCTATTTCTTTTCGGCATTCTTCCTCCTTCTCATGGGGTATTTTGCTATGAAATCTGCTAAAACCTGGCCTTTGATTGCTGGCCTATGTTTGTATTCGATGGCGTGTTCCCCCAACTCTATCGCCTATTTCGCCAGTCTTCCGGATAGTTCTGGTTTGCTTAATACGTTTTGCAGGAGATAATTGGTGAGGACGTGTATTGGGTGGCCTTGGAAGTATTTTCTCAAGAGGCGTGCCGTTTGCACCAGTGATAAGACCAATTTTCTAGGGTGGAGTACCTTGTTTCCGCATCATCTAGGGTGCGACTTACATAGTAAATAGGTGTTTGGAAACCATTTCTTTCCACCATTAGTATCGTGTTGATTGCCTTGTCGGAAGCCGCCCAATATATTATCAGCGGTTCTCCAGCCTTTGGTGCTGTTAGTGTTGGCAATTCCGCTAAGAGCGACTTGATTTCTTGGAACGCCGTTTCTGCTTCAACCGTCCACCGAACTGAGACTTTTTGAGATAGTTTCTCAAGGTTGATACGAATGGAAAAGATCTTTCCGCATGACTTGACGGGAATATGTTGAGCGCGACCAACCGAACATTAAGTGTTTGCACTTTGCACTTGCTTGACAGATTTTGGGGAAGGCATTGTCAAAACTGCTTTCAGCTTCTCTAGATTGGTTTGAAGCCACTGTTGGTTACGATTACCCCAAGAATTTTCCTTCATCCATTACGAAGGAACACTTTCCAGGGTAGAGCTTCATGCTTGTTGACCGCAACGTCTTGAAGGTTTCTTCAATGTCTCTTAGCATCGCTGCTTCTGTCTTGCTTTTGATGACAAAGTCGTCCATATAAACTTCTAAGTTTCTACCAATCTGGACTTGAATTCTTTATCCATCAGTCGTTGGTACGTAGATCCAACATTTTTAGGCCAAATGGCATCATCTTGTAACAGTATGTTCCATTGTTTGTTCGGAATGCCGTTTTATCTTGGTCTCCTGTGTAAGGACCCGTTACCGGTAGCCCTACTTTCGTGTTGGATTTACTCATAAACGCAGTTCTAAATATCAGAGTTAATTAAAACATTCGCGGAATATAAATACTTTCGTAAAACATTTCATAGCAAAACACATCTTGTCTTAAAACAACATCTTGTCTTAAAAAATGAACAAAACATTAAACTTAAACGTCTTGAATCTTCCGATGCCAGCCTCTTATTCAGTGCCATGTGTCTCCTCAAGCGAGCTGCCTCATCCTACTCACCTGCGTGCATACTAAAAGTCAGCTACGCTGAGTGAGTTCTAGTTAATCATACATTATACAATACACATAAATTTATATTCTTTCATTCATACTTTCATACTTTCATACTTTCTGTTGTATTAACTTGCTTTCATATCTTACGTTATAAAGAGCATTACGCCCTACATTCCTCGAGTATTATTAGGGCTCGGTACCCTCCTTCCTCGAGTATTATTAGCGCTCGGTACCCTCCTTCCTCGAGTATTATTAGGGATCGGTACCCTCTTTCCTCGAGTATTATTAGGGCTCGGTACCCTCTTTCCTCGAATATTAGTATGGTTCGGTTCCCTAGTTCTCGAATATTAGTAGGGTTCGATTCCCTCTTCGTTACCATACAACCATACATCATACCTCGAGTATTATTAGGGCCCGGTACCCTCTTCGTAACCATACAACCATACAACCGTCCTTTTCTTCTTTTATTAACTTTATCACATTCATACACATAAGCATACATATCATACTTACCTTATACGTAGCGTTACAACCTGACAGTACGTGCAATATCCGAAGATCGTTCACGTACCATCAAGCAATCATTCATACATTTCACATTATTCACATAAGGCATACACTTATCTCTTAGGATAAGCGTATTAACAAACACATTCAGTATGCACACAGCCCCGAAAACATAACACATAAATGGGGCTAGAAACTCACCTGAATCCTGTTACGCTCTCCGTTAATAGTTATTCCCTTCTTGAGCTGTGCACGGCTAACTGTATAATATTTACACGTATCAATTAACTACTACCACTCATGTTGTATTTCTATCTTTATATGACCCACAACGAACGGGGTCCGGGGGCAGCGCCCCTGGCAGCGGGGTCTAGGGGTGGCAGCCCCTAGCAGGGTCCAAGGGGCAGAGACCCTGGCTGGGGTTGAGCTGCCAGGTCAGCTTGGAAAAATTTTATTTACATTAACTGTCTTAATACATTTTTCATTAGGTTTTTAATTTATTTTCTAATTTGCTAACTCCATCGAACTTATCATTAAGCGAACTCAACAATAAGCGGACTTAACATTAAGCGAACTTAACATTAGGCGAAGTTAAGCATTCAGCGAACTTAACTCACGCGAAGTTAGCATTGAGCGAACTTAACTCAGGCGAAGTTAGCATTGAGCGAACTTAACTCAGGGGAAGTTAGCATTGAGCGAACTTAACTCAGGCGAAGTTAGCATTGAGCGAACTTAACTCAGGCGAAGTTTGCATTGAGCGAACTTAACTCAGGCGAAGTTTGCATTGAGCGAACTTAACTCAGGCGAAGTTAGTATTGAGCGAATTTAACTCAGGCGAAGTTAATTAGTTAGGCGAACTTGCCTGCAAGCGAACTTGCTTGCAGGCGAAGTTCGCTTGCAGGCGAAGTTACGCAGCAGCCGCCACTGTTCATCCTAAATCCCCAAAATCATCATCATTTTACCGAGAAATCCATGGGTATGGTATTTACATTAACTGTCTTAATACATTTTTCATTAGGTTTTTAATTTATTTTCTAATTTGCTAACTCCATCGAACTTATCATTAAGCAAACTCAACAATAAGCGAACTTAACATTAAGCGAACATAACATTAGGCAAAGTTAAGCATTCAGCGAACTTAACTTTGGCGAAGTTAGAATTGAGCGAACTTAACTCAGGCGAAGTTAGCATTGAGCGAACTTAACCCAGGCGAAGTTAGCATTGAGCGAACTTAACTCAGGAGAAGTTAGCATTGAGCGAACTTAACTCAGGTGAAGTTAGCATTGAGCGAACTTAACTCAGGCGAAGTTAATTAGTTAGGCGTACTTGCTTGCAAGCGAACTTGCTTGCAGGCGAAGTTCGCTTGCAGGCGAAGTTACGCAGCAGCCGCCACTGTTCATCCTAAATCCCCAAAATCATCATCATTTTACCGAGAAATCCATAGGTATGGTATTTGACTAACCCGCGACCATTCCTATGGTCGTTTTTGGATAAGGTTTGACCCGAAAACACGTAAAGTTTGGACCTTTAAGTTCAAAAACGTTCAATACTAGTTTAAGGGTTCATTTAATCGAGCCTTCTCCATTTTCGGGTTCATTACACTCGTATTTATCATCAAGTGTACAACTTTATGTTTCGTTTACACCCGATCTACTCTCGTTCTAAGTTTCAAGGCTAAACGTTAATAAAAACGTAATCTTTAAGATCAAAACGTACCTTTTCGTGTTTGTTTGGCTTAGTCACGGACCCTAGATCTTGTATTTATCTTGCGTACTGAAGGATCTATCAAGAATCTCGTTTACTTGGTCTTGGATCCCACTCTCGCTCTCGGCCGTATATAGGTGTAAGTATATGTGTGTGTTTTTGAGTGTGTAGAGATTATGATGGAAATGAAATGAGGGTTTAGGGTGTTAGGTTGGTTTAGGGGATATTTATATCCCTTAAAGCCCATGGACCTAAGGCCCATTCTCATTTAACCCATCTTAATTAATCTAAGTCCATGATCCGTTCTTTACTCGAGATTAATTAATTAATAACACGAAATCACTAAACGTAACTTTCTTTATTTAATATTATAAAATTTAGGATGTTACAAGTCTTCCCTCTTTAAAGAGGTTTCGTCCCCGAAACCTAACTATTACATAAACAGACTAGGGTAAAACTTGCGCATCTCATCCTCGGCCTCCCAAGTAGCATCTGATCCCTTGTGGTGTTTCCATATCACTTTTACCAAAGGTATAATCTTGTGACGAAGCTGCTTCTCCTTGCGATCAACGATCTCTATCGGTTGCTCGATGTAGTTCAATTGTTCATCAACCTCAATGTCCATCAATGCCACGTGGGACGTGTCATCAGCTAGACACTTCCTCAGATGAGAAACATGGAAGGTTAAATGAATTCCTTCTAACTCATCGGGTAAATCCAGCTTATAAGCTACTTCCCCCACACGATCTAAAATTTTAAACGGTCCAACGTACCTCGGACTCAACTTCCCCCTCCTTCTAAAACGGATAATTCCTTTCCAAGGCGAGACCTTAGCATCACATTGTCGCCAACGTTAAACTCAATTGGTCGTCGCCGCTTATCTGCATAAGACTTTTGTCTGTCTTGAGCGGCTTTCATTCTTGCTTTGATCTGATCGAACTTTGAAGACGTTTCTTGAACCACTTCTAGACTTCCCATTTCTTTCTGACCAATCTCACCCCAACACACCGGAGTTCTACATCGTCTACCGTAAAGCATCTCGAACGGTGGCATACCAATACTTGAATGGTAACTGTTGTTATAGGAGAACTCTGCCAGGTGCAGATGATCATCCCAACTTCCACCAAAATCTAAAACACAAGCACGCAGCATATCCTCAAGGGTTTGGATAGTCCTTTCAGACTGCCCATCGGTTTGAGGATGATACGCCGTACTGATGTTCAACCTCGTCCCCATAGCTTCATGGAATTTCTTCCAGAACCTCGAAGTAAACCGTGTATCTCTATCAGACATGATCGATAACGGTACTCCATGCTTAGCCACAACCTCTTTAATGAACAAGTTTGCTAATGTTTCTGACGAGATAGCCTCTCGTATAGGCAGAAAGTGAGCACTCTTGGTCAAACGGTCCACTATCACCCAGATGGTATCAGGATGCTTAGCTGTACGAGGTAGCTTAGTTATGAAATCCATGGTGATGTGTTCCCATTTCCATTCAGGTATCTCTAGCGGTTGCATCTTCCCATAAGGCATATGATGTTCGGCTTTGACTTGTAAGCAAGTTAAGCACTTACTGACATAATCTACTACATCATCCTTCATTCCAGGCCACCAGTAATCTCTTTTCAAGTCTTGGTACATCTTTGTAGCTCCAGGATGGATTGAGTACCTTGACTTATGAGCTTCATCTAAGATTTGACTTCTAAGATCACCATGGCGTGGGATCCCCATACGGTCGAACCTAGTCTTAACTCCATGAGTGTTTTCCATCAACTCGTCTTGCTGGCCATAAATCCTTTCTTTCTTTACTAACCCTTCATCTACTAACACCTCTGACTGCACCTTGATGATTTCTTCAAAAAGACTTGGGTTCATGATCAACTTGTATGACTTTACTGTTGCAAGGACTTCCTCATTTTTACGACTTAACGCGTCAGCGACCACATTAGCTTTACCGGGATAGTACTTAATGTCGCAGTCATAATCCTTAATCAACTCCAACCATCTTCTCTGCCTCATGTTCAATTCTTTCTGCTCTAAGAAGTACTTTAAACTCTTATGATCTGTATAGATAGTACACTTAGTACTGTACAGATAATGCCTCCATATCTTAAGAGCATGCACTACAGCTGCTAACTTTAAATCATGCGTCGGATAAGTACTCTCATGGACTTTCAACTGTCTAGACGCGTAAGCTATCACCTTCCCTCATTGCATCAACATGCAACCTAGCCCTTCATGTGAGGCATCAGCACAAACAACTAAATCCTCATCACCATCGGGTAGAGCAAGGATTGGAGCTTGCGTGAGTCTCTTCTTCAATTCCTCAAAGGCTTCTTCTTGAAACTTTCCCCAACTGAATACTATCGACTTTCGGGTCATACCGGTCAGCGGTGCGGCTATCTTGGAGAAACCTTCGATGAATCTCCTATAGTAGCCAGCTAACCCTAGGAAGCTTCGTATATCAGTCGGATCTGTGGAGTATTCCAATTCGTTATCGCTTCAATCTTAGCTGGGTCCACGGTAATCCCTTCAGGATTGATCACGTGACCTAGAAATTGCACTTCTCGCAACCAGAATGCGCACTTCGAAAACTTAGCATACAACTTCTCTTTCTTCAGAACTTCCAATACCTCTCTCAAATACTCAGCATGATCAGTCTCGTTCTTCGAATAAATCAATATATCATCAATGAAGACGATAACCGACTTATCCAACATCGACCGACAAACCCTATTCATCATGTCCATAAATGCTACGTGAGCATTCGTTAGACCGAATGACATTACGAGGAACTCATAGTGTCCATACCGCGTTCGGAACGCTGTTTTAGGGATGTCTGCCTCCTTCACCTTCAGCTGATGATAACCTGATCTGAGATCTATTCGTGAGAACCAACTTGAACCTTGCAGTTGGTCAAACAGATCATCAATCCTTGGCAAAGGATATCTAGTCTTTACCGTAAGCTTATTCAACTCACGGTAGTCTATGCACATTCTCATACTTCCATCCTTCTTCTTCACGAACAACACTGGTGCGCCCCACGGGGAAACACTTGGTCTTATGAAACCTTTGTCAAGGAGTTCTTGCAGTTGGGACATCAATTCTTTCATCTCGGACGGTGCTAGACGGTAAGGCGCTTTCGCGACAGGTTGGGCTCCTGGTACTAAATCTATCTGAAATTCTATCTCTTGCTCCGGTGGCAACCCCGGAAGATCCTCAGGGAATACTTCTGGGTAGTCGCGCACAATAGGAACATCTTTCATTTCTTTCGTCTCAGCCGTAGCGTTGACGACAACGCCAAGTAGGCACAACACCCTCGCCTTAGCAAACCCTTGGATTTTATCATCGAAATGACATTAAGCCCAGAACTTTCCTTATCACCATAAACCGTCACCGCACTACCATCCAAGGACTTTAACCTTATTATCCTACTCTTACATACTATCTGAGCCTCAAACTCAGACAACCAATCCATCCCCAAAACCACATTGAACCCTCCCAAGGTCATAACGTACAAGGTAACAGGGAACTCACGTCCCTCTAGTTCTATCTTAGCGTTCTTAACCATTTTTATTATTTCAACCGAAGTGTCGCTAGCGGTTTCTACTATAAGAGTTTCAGACACTCGGCAACATTTCATTTTAGCTAGTTTACTAAATGGTGTGGCTACGAAACTTTTGTTTGCGCCCGAATCAAATAATACAGAAGCGGAAACACCGTTCACTAGAAACGTACCTGTGACGACATCCGGAATCTGCTTGGCTTGTTCTTGGGTCAGCATGTAGGCTCTAGTTCTTGGCCTAGCTTGATCGGCATCCTTCCTTCCACTACCTCCAGCTTCACCCTCGGTGCATTCTCTAGGAAAGTAACCTGTATTACCACACTTGTAGCATGCAGGCTTAGAACCGCACTCATGAGCATAATGACCTGCCTTCCCGCACTTGTAGCAAACATTCGACCCAACTCTACACTCTCCAGCATGCATCTTTCCACACTTATGACAGGTATCCGAACCCTTTTCCCCACCTACACTCACCGCTATGTGCCTTGCCACAAGTCTTGCACGACCTGTTCTCCCAAACTCTCGGCTGCTTGTTCTTAGGGTTCCACATCTGGGTACCGGGTCGTTTAGCAGGAGCGACCCATTTCTTCTCTTTCTTCTCGTCTCCCACCACCACATCATCCGCAGCCAGTTCTGCATAGACCATCTCTGCGAGTTCGACAGCAGAATCGAAAGTAGCAGGTTTACTTGTCCTGACTAACATGCGGACTCTCTGTGGTAATCCCCTCACATAACACTTGATTCTCTTAGCCTAAGTGCTGACCATATCGGGTACCAACCTAGACATTCGTTTGAACTCAGTAGTGTACTCACGATGTGTCATCGTCCCAGCTTTCAAGTTCAGTAACTTCATCTCCGCCCTTTCAACCTCGGCGTCAGCACAGAACTTCTTCATCACTAATTCCTTCAGATCCTCCCACTTCATCGCTTTTATCTCTTCACGAGTCTTCCTCTGCTCCACACTCTCCCACCAATACATAGCCTCATCTTCAAACGATTGGGTGGCATAACCGACAGCTTGGTCAGGACGACACTCGCTAATTCGGATAATTTTATCCATAGCGGTTATCCACTGAAGAGTAGCGATTGCGTCTCCTAAACCAGTCAGCTTAGGTGGTCGCAACCTTTGAAGGACTTATAGTTGCAACCGCCTCGGCCCCTTTTCCTATCATCAACTTTCGCAGACCTTACCTCACTTGAATCACCCTTTTCTCTCTCATCATCCTTCCTACCGTCACCACCTGCCCCTTCAGCAGTTCTTTCACGGCTTCCAGCAGACCCTCCAGGAGTTATATTCTTCACAGCAGTGGCTACAACTTTAACAATAGCTGCTTGAATTGCGGGATCCAGTTGAACCCCTTCGTTGTTGACCGGACCTCCTCCAGCTGCACTCCCCTCATCTCTGGTGTTGGAAGTTGTCTCAACCGAAGGTTGCTGGACACGACGAGGCCTGCCACGTTGTCCAGTGCGACCTCCAGCTCTAGCAACGTCTCCAGCTCCAGCCATCATATTCTAAAAGGGAAAACACAAACATCATCACTCAAGGAACTATTTAGTACAAGGATAGTAAGGCTAACAGGTAATAACAGTGGCCATCTGTGATTAGCTGATCAAGTTACTTTCCGTGTCCTATACACTTCCCTTTATGAGTCTATTTGTGTTGGTTCTACTTAAGCAGTTAGTCAAATCAAACAATCAATTATTCCTATCCCTGTCGTTCACGTATCTTTTCTTTCTCATTAACATATATCATTTAATCATACACTTTACCTTTACTGATCTTGCTTGAGCGACACATGGCATTCTTGAACTGGCATCTTCTTTCTTTTCTTACTTAAATCCCATTCTCTGTTCGAGTCTAAGCATGTAGGATGCTTAAATCTCTCGAACTTTGCTCTGATACCAACTTGTAAGGCCCCGTTACCGGTAGCCCTACTTTCGTGTTGGATTTACTCATAAACACAGTTCTAAATATCAGAGTTAATTAAAACATTCGCGGAATATAAATACTTTCGTAAAACATTTCATAGCAAAACACATCTTGTCTTAAAACAACATCTTGTCTTTCAAAATGAACAAAACATTAAACTTAAAAGTCTTGAATCTTCCGATGCCAGCCTCTTATTTAGTGCCACGTGTCTCCTCAAGAGAGCTGCCTCATCCTACTCACCTGCGTGCATACTAAAAGTCAGCTACGATGAGTGAGTTCATGTTAATCATACATTATACAATACACGTAAATTTATATTCTTTCATTCATACTTTCATACTTTCATACTTTCTTACTTTCTTTTGTATTAACTTGCTTTCATATATTACGTTATAAAGAGCATTATGCCCTACATTCCTCGAGTATTATTAGGGCTCGGTACCCTTCTTCCTCGAGTATTATTAGGGCTCGGTACCCTCCTTCCTTGAGTATTATTAGGTCTCGGTACCCTCTTTCCTCGAGTATTATTAGGGCTCGGTACCTTCTTTCCTCGAGTATTATTAGGGCTCGGTACCCTCTTTCCTCGAATATTAGTAGGGTTCGGTTCCCTAGTTCTCGAATATTAGTAGGGTTCGATTCCCTCTGCGTTACCATACAACCATACATCATACCTCGAGTATTATTAGGGCCCGGTACCCTCTTCGTAACCATACAACCATACAACCGTCCTTTTCTTCTTTTATTAACTTTATCACATTCATACACATAAGCATACATATCATACTTACCTTATACGTAGCGTTACAACCTGACAGTACGTGCAATATCCGAAGATCGTTCAAGTACCATCAAGCAATCATTCATACATTTCACATTATTCACATAAGGCATACACTTATCTCTTAGGATAAGCGTATTAACAAACATATTGAGTATGCACACATCCCCGAAAACATAACACATAAATGGGGCTAGAAACTCACCTGAATCCTATTACGCTCTCCGTTAATAGTTATTCCCTTCTTGAGCTGTGCATGGCTAACTGTATAATATTTACACGTATCAATTAACTACTACTACTCATGTTGTATTTCTATCTTTATATGACCGACAACGAACGGGGGTCTGGGTGCAGCGCCCCTGGCAGCGGGGTCTAGGGGCGGCAGCCCCTAGCAGGGTCCAAGGGGCAGAGACCCTGGCTGGGGTCGAGCTGCCAGGTCAGCTTGGAAAAATTTTATTTACATTAACTGTCTTAATACATTTTTCATTAGGTTTTTAATTTATTTTCTAATTTCCTAACTCCATCGAACTTATCATTAAGCGAACTCAACAATAAGCGAACTTAACATTAAGCGAACTTAACATTAGGCGAAGTTAAGCATTCAGCGAACTTAACTCAGGCGAAGTTAGCATTGAGCGAACTTAACTTAGGCGAAGTTAATTAGTTAGGCGAACTTGCTTGCAAGCGAACTTGCTTGCAGGCGAAGTTTGCTTGTAGGCGAAGTTACGCAGCAGCCGCCACTGTTCATCCTAAATCCCCAAAATCATCATCATTTTACCGAGAAATCCATGGGTATGGTATTTGACTAACCCGCGACCATTCCTATGGTCGTTTTTGGATAAGGTTTGACCCGAAAACACGTAAAGTTTGGACCTTTAAGTTCAAAAACGTTCAATACTAGTTTAAGGGTTCATTTAATCGAGACTTCTTCATTTTAGGGTTCATTACACTCGTATTTATCATCAAGTTTACAACTTTATGTTTCGTTTACACCCGATCTACTCTCGTTCTAAGTTTCAAGGCTAAACGTTAATAAAAACGTAATCTTTAAGATCAAAACGTACCTTTTCGTGTTTGTTTGGCTTAGTCACGGACCCTAGATCTTGTATTTATCTTGCGTATTGAAGGATCTATCAAGAATCTTGTTTACTTGGTCTTGGATCCCACTCTCGCTCTCGGCCGTATATAGGTGTAAGTATATGTGTGTGTTTTTTAGTGTGTAGAGATTATGATGGAAATGAAATGAGGGTTTAGGGTGTTAGGTTGGTTTAGGGGATATTTATATCCCTTAAAGCCCATGGACCTAAGGCCCATTATCATTTAACCCATCTTAATTAATCTAAGTCCATGATCCGTTCTTTACTCGAGATTAATTAATTAATATCGCGAAATCACTAACGCGAAATACAAACAAGTACATAATTCATACAACAATACAAATTTTATATTTCTTGATTAAAATATTCTTCTAGCTAAATTCTTCACTAAGTCTTCACCAACCTGCATATGCGTATAAAATTAAATTTTGTCAACAACACATGTTGAGTGAGCAACACACCAGTTTAGTTGTACATATAGTATATATAACAAAATACGTAGCTGCAACAAGTCATATGAGAGTAACAAAATAACCAAATAAGCAAGTATAACTGAGATGTCGAGAAGCACAAGGCTTAACTATTGGCGTATGATCATACTAGACTGAGATTATGTTGGACCTCTCCGAATGCGAAAGCATACATAGCAAATAAGCACATAAACAAGTAAGGTATAAGTTGGTGACACATAAGACAAAGTTGCAGTTTTGTGTATAAGTATATATATGAAAGTATATTTACGCATATGTCCCCAAAACATTGAAAGCGGTAAAATAGGGGAATGTGGTACTCACCTTTGCAATAAGCAAAAGATAAATGAATGATGTAAGAACGGTAGTTAACAAGAGTCACTCTCGTCGGAAGTTACCGAAGAGAAATCCTATGTAACAATAGTTGAGGGAATAAATATGGATAGAACACGAAGCTAACACTAAATAAAGGTTCGGGATTCGATATTGAACGTGTTATTGAGAAAGTTATATATGACCTTATTATCAATCTTATTACTTTTATTTAACAACGGTTTCACATAAATATTATTGTTTTAGTTACATAATTTTCTAAAAATACTTAAGTAATAATTAAGACATTGGATAAATTATATAAATGTATTTGTTTTAAATAATTATTTTAAGCTAAAAATACATTTAAGGTATTTATTTAATTTATATTTGTCAATCTTTATTAAAGCTTATATAAATATATATAATTATAAATACAGCTATGATTTTATGAAAATACCGAAAACGCCAACTATACGATGTCGGTTCAACAAAATAAAATTTTATTTATCATTTATAACAATAATAATTAATTATTTATTAAACAAAAACCAAACCTTTTTAAATTAAAAACACTTTATCAATTTAACCACTAATAAATATATATACATGATCTAACCAAAGTTCGGAAAACAACTCGTTAAAGTGTCGGTTTCAATAAAATACAAATTTATTATTAGTTTTTATATGCCTACAATATTAGTTAATGTTAAAAATATGATTAAAGTATTAAATAAAAAGTTTCTAAAATAAAGGGCCTAACCGGGACTCGAAACCGCGCCAGTGGCCGGTTTGCAAGGTCAACACAAAAACACCCAGCCATCTGCGCTGGGTGGTCAGTTCGTAATAGCTAATGATAGAAAATATATAACCAGGTAGCGAAAAGAACCAGAAGCAATCAAGAACCCTAGAACTCAGATCTCGTTCAATTCGTTAATGTTAATTCAATTGATATTAGGGCTTTGGTTCGCAATCATAATGCGAACAAAACCATGATTTTTATTACCTCGAGAGATGATTAGAAAATAGCTAACGATACTCAATAGTGGACGGCTAATACTTGTGACGAACGACTAATCAAACGCGTATGAGAGACCAATTGATTATGGGGGTTTTGATTGCGAGTGTATAAAGATCGTTCAGAAGGATTTAATTAAGTTATGGAGGTTGATATATGCGTAATCATTACCGAGTCCATGTCGGCCAATAATTTAAGCAATATGAATCCCTGATTGATTGATTAACAAATTAACGAGTGTCAGCGAGTCGAAATAGGAAAGTTTAACATGTCTAGCGATTCAATTTCCATATAGATTACGAAAATTAAGGTCCAAGAAACAGATTATAGATTCGGGTACAAGAAATGGATGTGATAATGGGTTTGGGTAAAGGATATCCAATTATTCTAAATGGGTTATAAAGGTATTTTCAGTTTAAGTCCCTAGTGTTTGAGAGTGCCATAAAAATGGATAAAAGGTTAAAGTTTGGGTTAAAAGTGTCCAAATAAGAAAGATATATTTGTAAATAATTAAATAATAAGTTAATATAATATAATAATAGATAAACAAATTTAACTCGATAAATGCAATATATTAAATAACCCTAACATTAAACCGAATCGGGTTTTGATAAAGATATAGTTCTAGAAAGTATGAGTTGTTACACTTTGATTGAAACCTGCTATTGGGGCGTTGACAGGTGTCAGTCTCTGCGTGTCTTTTTCTTCTAACAAATCGAAACACTGGCGATACATGATGTCGGACATCGCCCCCGCGTCGATGAAGAAATGCGGTGTTCGGTAGTGTCCAAATACTGCCGTGATTACTAACGGCATTTTCTTGTTTGCTCCTCCCTTTATTTTTTGGAAGATCACCTATTCCTCTTTCCAGGCGGCATGTTCCGCCTGTCTACGTTTCTTGGCTTTTATACCGCCAGAGATCATGTTGGCATAGAGGTCTTTGATTTTCTTCTCTGACCTTCCACCGTCTCGTGGAGGCGGACGTTTGTATCTCCTTTTGATACTATTGACCAGGTGTTACAACTTTCCGTTTTTGACGTATTCCTCAATGGCATCTTTCAAGTTTGAGCACTGATTTGTTGTGTGGCTATGTTCTCATGATAGTCACAATAACTTTTCATGTATGTGTTTGGCCCCTGTTTGATTGGAGCTGGCTTCTTGAGCTGGATACCTTCCGTATACATAATTTGGACTGAAATTTTGGTCAGCGGAATCCATCTGTTAGACGCATGTGTCTGCCCTTTCTGCTTGCTTTTGAAGGGCTCGTACGCTGTGGCCTCCTTTTGCTGGCTTTCACTGTTTAGTGTTGACCATACGGAAGATATCTTTTTGCCTTGACGGGCTCTGTTGATATCATTCCTTGCGTCGTTTCTCATCAACTCTTTGCCAAACTTTCTCCGTTCGCGTATCTCTTGGCTGCGGTCATGACATCGTCCCATCGGTGCGGCATACCATCTCTGCCTGTTAGGTTTCGAATCAAATCGTCGCACCTTACGTTTTGGCGGAAGGCTGCGCACAAGAGTTCTTCGCTCACGCCACCAATGTTCAAACCCTCCTGGTTGAACCTGGTAATAAAATCCTCCAACGTTTCATTATCTCTTTCGGTCACATTAAGGATGTCACTGATGTGACGTCGCTGTTGGCTAAATTGCTAGATGAACATATTTGATAAGTCCTCCGAGCTTGTAATCTGGCCTTATGGTAACCTCTCGAACCAGGCTCTCGTTGCTCCGACCAGTGTTACTGTAAAGATGTGGCACCATAATGGCATGGTCCACCCTGATACTAACCCGGCGGCTATATAAGTTTGTAAATGATCATCTGGATCCGACAGGCCATGGCCTACTGTTGGCGGAATCTTTGGGTTTTCAGACAATTCTGCTTCAGCGGTCTTTTTTACTAACTTTGACTTTCCTGCCAAGGTTGTTGGTCGCTAAGGTTTTGAAAATTCATCGTTTGCGTCTGAGTGATATTTTATTAATTTCTTGGTGCCGGCTTCTAGGCCCCTCCAACTTGCTTCGTAGTCGGGGTTCTCTAGCCGCGAAACACCTTCCAAGCGCGACCGATGTGACTTTTCCGCCTTGCTGTTTTGTCGACCAATTGGCGCTTTTCCCGTTGGTGTTTTTGTACGAACTGGATTTGACTCTTCTTCGTACTCATCTTCTTCTTCTTCGCCATTGCTGCTAGCTTCAGCGTCGAACAATGTTCTTGGCTGAACTACTGGCACCAGTTTCTCTTGGACCTTGTCCTTGAGTTTTTCCTGTTCGGCTTCTAACCAGGCCATTATTTGTGGTGGCATGGTCACTTGTGATCGTGACTTCATTTTTTCTTTTTCTGTAATGGTAGCGCGAAGGGTGGACGCATCAGCGATGCCTTCGCCACTGCCTACTACGTCAAAAACTTCTATGTTTCCATCTTGGTTGGCCTTTAATTGTTGGCTAACCTCTTTGGGTGGGGTTTTGCCACTCATCTGAATCAAGAATGGAGTGAGTTTTGAGTAACTGTTCTAGCAATCTGCACAGATGGCGCCAATGAAGAAACACAAATCCGCCTCTCAGGTCTAACAAGTTAGACCGAGGGTAATGGTTAAGTATTCCCCACGATGGCTTATAAAACCTTCTTGTCGCAGATGAGTATTCCCTGCAAAACAGAGCACCGTGAGCTCGTTACGAGGAATGGGGGGATTCTCTCGTAACCACCCTCCGGCGTGATAATCAATACTTGATTGTACAAATAGATTATATTGAGAGAGTTGTAATATTCGATCATGAATTATATTCTCCACCCGTGCGGTCGTGGAGGTTGTGGACATAATGGCATTTTGATATGGACGTGTTGTACTGTTTCGTACCGCCCTTTATGTGTTGTCCAATTCCCATTGGTTTGGTGATATTCCCGATGTAAATTCTTCCTTTTTGTCTCATGCTGGTGGAAATCTTTGCGCTACCATTCCCTAGGTGTTAGGGAATGTTTATTATATTAGGCTACGACCTTAGCGCCATGTAGCCTGATTAGCGCACAGTCTGTTCGCTTCTACTAGGTTATGGTCAGGGCGCCAAGTGTTCCGCCAATCACATGATTTATCCCCTCATCGGCTGTTGTATTTAACTGGATGGTGGGTTTAGTACCCTACCTCTACACATAGTTACCATCCAGAAGGGGGTCGAGGCATCACAAAATCTCTAATTTTTTAAAGGCATCGATTCATCAATCTACAAAAGCAAGTTTTTGGACCACCGAAGCTCGCCGTAACCCAACAATAAAAACCACTTGCAACTGTTCCCATGTTCCAGAGGTGCCATACTTTTCACTAAAGGTAAACTTTGGCTCTCGATTTTGTTGCATGTTTGATGGTTATATATTTCCTCTCTCTCTTCTATGAGCGCAATAATGCAACAAAAAATTTGAATTAGACGTCAGGAATTGAATTAGACGTCAGGGGGATGCATTAGGTTAAAATTTGGGCTAGTAAAAAGCAAAAAAAAAGGCTATATGTGTTTTGAAAAAGAAGTGATTATATATAAGCTTACAAGACCATGCGTAGTCCCGGCGTTTTGCCCTATAATGCCGGGGGCACACCGCCCCCCCCCCCCAACCCGGCGTTTTGGGTATTTCTTTTTTCCGGCATTTTGTATATAACGCGAGAAGTGGCTCATTTTTCAAGGCTTGATTCATCAAATTAGCTTTCTCCAACATAAATTTATGAATTTTAACCGGATCTGTCACCGGAATGGCTCCACCGGAATGGCTCCAACATGTATGACTTGAAATCAAAGATGAGGGGGTTGAAGAGGCTCATTTTCTAGAATTAGAATTAAGGTAAGGTTGAGGTTAAAGGTGTAAAGAATGGTAGAAAAATATTTGGGTGGGTGGGTGGGTGGGTTAAGAAGGAAGATATAGATACAATTTTATATTTAATTATTTAATTGAACTATTATTTAAAAAAACAAAAACAATTAATAGTGACTGTGCGTCACGTGGCGCATAACGCCCGGGGTGGGGCTTTATGACTACACCCTGTTTTTGTTAAAAACCATAACTCTGATTGGGCGCCACGTGGCACATAACGCCCAGGGGTGGGGTTTTATGACTACACATGGTCTAACCATTTTGAAAAAGAAATTTTAGCTATATTTGTCAACAGTTATGTTGGTGTAAATGCCAAAGAATTTCTGTTAAACCATATTTTTGCATGACTAGTCGTTATTTTTATAAAACAGTTATATACGCCACCAGAAAAAAAATGTTTAATCAGTCCTCTTGCTAGTGAATCTATGATATATATAAACGAAAGCTTTAAAAGCTTTCTGGTTACTACTTGCATTCTCTCAAGCCACCATATTGCATTATTTGTAAATGGAGACTTCTCATACATTTGACCCAAATTCACAGGTATGAGTCTCATCAAACCCAGTTATTCCATAAACGAGTTATAACGTTTCATTAAAATAACAAATTAATATCACTAAATATTTGATATGAAAATCCTTTAAAGTAGGGATATATCAAAATTAATATCTGATTTATTTATAAAAAGATATATATTATATATAATTAAAAACAATTTTATAGTAAAAAAATAAACGGGTCTTGGGTCTCATTAAACACAAATAGCTTTTAAATCGGGTTACAAGATCTCATTTATTTGTGAAACACTTTCATCGTCAAATACTAAGTATATTATTAACTTCTGTATGATAAATAAAATTAAAATACAAAAAATATATAAATATTATAAACGAATAATGTAAAACCTCGTAATACGGGGGATAAAAGCTACTTAGTTATATGAATAATACATTTTTAGTGTGTTATGATAAAATGAAGAAGAAGAAGACAGTTAGAAGAGAAGCTTATTCATTTCATCGATACCTCAACTACTAACAACTAACAGTATTTAACCTATCTGTTACAAAAAAAACAAGTCTTACAAGTATGTAAAATGACTAATAAGCCCCTGAACTATTTATTCATAACAATACTCCCTCCATATAGCATTCTTGACCTCAAGAATCAGATGGGAAAAGTAGGAAATTTGACCATAAATTCGTCAACATTCATCCACGTAGTATCATGCAAAGGAAGATCTTTCCATTGAATCAAGAATTTTACCACTGGTCTATTTCCTTGTCTAGCCAGTTTCCTTTCCAAGATTTGTAAAGGCTGCAACTCATTATTAGAACCCATAGGCAATTGTTGCACTACATTAGGAGGTCCATTAGCTTGTTTCGACAAAGATAAATGAAAAGTATGGTGTATCTGTGAAGTAGGTGGCAAATCCAATTTATACGCAGCTGGACCAATCTTATCCAAAATCAGAAATGGACCAAAGTATTTTGGGGATAGCTTTGAATACTTATGAATTCTCAATGTAGTCTGAACATAGGGATGTAACTTCAGAAACACCCAAGACCCGACTTCGAAAGATCTTTCACTCCTGTGATTATCAGCAAACTGTTTCATTCAATTCCCAGCCCTGTCTAGTGACTGCTTCAGTGTAGTTAGCATAACTTCCCTGGTTTGAAATAGATCCTCTACTGCAGCCACATTAGTGTCTAAAGGAATATGAGGAAGGTGAATAGGAGGATCAACTCCAAACAAAGCTTTATAGGGAGACATTTGAATAGCAGAGTGCCAAGTAGAATTATACCACCATTGAGCTAATGACAGCCATTTAACCCAAGATTTAGGCTCACTCATCACCATACATCTAAGATAAGTCTCTAAACACCTATTCAAAACTTCTGTCTGCCCATCCGTTTGTGGATGATACGCATTGGAGAATGCTTGAGTGATTCCTTGCATTCTAAGAAATTCCTTTCAAAAATTACTTAGGAATAAAGCATCTCTATCAGACACAATGGTTAATGGACAACCATGTATCTTAAAGACATTGTCAAGCACTGTTTGAGCCACCGTTGTTGCAGTATGAGGATGCTTTAATGGTAAGAAATGACCGTATTTAGTGAATCTGTCCACAATCACTAAAATTGTATCATAACTTTTTGAAATAGGCAACCCTCCAATGAAATGCATAGAGATATCTGTAAAAATAGATGTAGGTATGGGAAGAGGATTCAATAACCCAGGAACTGCTACAGTCTCATACTTTGCTCTTAAACAAGTATCACACTTTTGACAAACTGTTTAATGTCTTTTGAAGCACCCTTCCAATTAAACATGCTCTTAAATCTTTGTGAAGTGGAGTGTATTCCAGAATGACCCCCTTGAGCAGATGCATGACAAAGTGATAGAATTTCCTGTCTTAATGATACATCTTTAGGAACCCACAGTTTCATTTTCCTTCTTAATACACTTCCATCCCAAGTCATGTGTCGTACCGTCTCTCCTTGTATTAACTTCTGAATAATTTCTTGTGCTACCACATCACTAGCCATACTAGATTTTAATTTTCCCAATAATAGTGGCTCATAAGATGACAAAACCATTTGAAATAAGGTTGTACCATGAATTCTTGATAAAGCATCAGCTGCACTATTCTCAGTTCCTTTCTTATACACAATCTCATAATCATATCCCATCAATTTTCTCAACCATGTATGTTGTAATGGTGTGGTGATTTTTTGTTCCAACAGATGTTTTAAACTCTTCTGATCAGTTCTTATTACAAAATGTTTAAGTATCAAGTACTGATGCCAATGTTAACTGCCATCAATATAGCCATCAACTCTTTTTCATAAACCGAGAGACTGCACTGCCTAACTGACAAAGCCTTACTAACAAAGGATAAAGGATGTTGATCTTGCATTAGAACTGCCCCTAAACCTTTTGAAGATGCATCAGTCTCTATAACAAACTCCTTAGACCAATCTGGTAATGCTAACACTGGGCTGCATTAAAGCTTGTTTAAGCTGTTCAAATGCATTCTGGGCTTGATCAGACCACTTAAACGAATCTTTCTGTAACAATGCAGTCAATGGCTTAGCAATTGACTCATAAGAAGAAATGAACTTTCTGTAATAGCCTGTTAGACCTAAGAACCCTCTTAACTGTTTAACTGTGGTAGGTACAGGCCACTCTTTAACCACCTCAATCTTAGATTGATCAGTAGCAACACCATTCTTAGATATAACATGCCCCAAATATTCCACTTTACTTCCTGCAAAACTACATTTAGACTTCTTGGCAAACAACTTATTACTCCTGAATAATTGTAGCACCTCCCTTAAATCTTTCAAGTGCTGTTGTATATTTTTACTGTACACCAGAATGTCATCAAAGAATATATGAACTTTCTTTCTCAAAAGCTTTTGAAATACAGAATTCATTAGACCTTGAAAGGTGGCAGGTGCATTAGTCAATCCAAAAGGAAGTACTACAAACTCAAACAACACTTGGTGTGTTCTAAAAGCTGTTTTATGAATATGATCTTTATGCATTCTGATTTGATGGTAACCTGATCTCAAATCCAACTTTGAAAACACCTCAGCCCCTCCTAATTCTTCTTTTAATTCCTCGATCAAAGGAATAGGAAATCTGTTTTTGACTGTATTCTCATTGAGCTTCCTATAATCCACACAGAACCTCCAAGATCCATCCTTTTTAACTAAAACCACAGGAGAAGCAAATGAACTCAAACTATCCCTTATGATACCCATATCCCTCATCTCCTGTACCATTTTCTCTATTATATCCATTTGCCCCTATAGGATATCTATGCGCCCTTAGATTAATTGTGACAGTCTCATCTATCAACTCTATCTTATGATCACAGGGTCTAGGAGGTGGAAGAGTAGTTGGAATATCAAACACATCCTCAAATTCTTGTAAAAGTGCTTCTACCAACTTATGAGACTGCACTTCACTAACTTTAGCTTGATGCTGAAATGACCCATCCACACTATTTTGAACACTAAACAACGCATCATTGAACAAATTATGACCCCCAACCAACATAGAACTCAGCTTCTCTATAGAACATAAGGACATAGGTTGATTAGAAGTTCCTTTCAGTTCAAACTTTTGATTCCCTACTTTAAACTGCATAGTTAGATTTTTGAAGTTCCAAACGATGTCATCCAGTGTTTGCAACCACTGGACACCCAACACCATATCATAACTATCTAAAGGAATCAACAACACATCAGATTTAAACCATACCCTTGCATAACCCATTGAAAATTCTGACAAAGAGTTGCACAAGGTAGTTTATTACCATTTGCCACTGTAACAGTCATAGAAGATACCTCTTTGGTTGGACATTGAAGTTTATTTCCAAGTTTGGAATTGAGGAAATTATGAGTTGACCCAGAATCAATTAATATGTGCAACTGTTTAGTTCCTATAGTGCCAATAACCCTCATTGTGTTGAAAGAAGCAACACCATTAATGGCATGAATGGATATTTGAGGATCCATAGTCATTTCTTGTACATTTATAACCTCCTCAGGAGTAGATTTTTCCTCCTCATCAGCCCCAATTTCTAATACATATAACTGTTTATACTTACAGTTATGGGTTGATGTGTACTTTTCTGGGCACCAAAAACACTCTCCTCTTGCCCTCTTTTCCTCGGCCTCCTTTGTAGATACCTTCCTTACCGGTTTAATCATTTTATTAGGGTGAGGAGTTGGTAACAAGGATAAGGTAGATGTTGAGTTAAATTTGGATTTGTAAGGTGTCACTGTAGTAGAATTATTATTGAACTTCGCTTGGGTAGTACTGTTCATAGGAATAGGGTTCAACTTCCTAACATCTTTACTGCCAAACAATGTGCTATAAACCACTTCTTGTTGTTTCGCCATAGAGATAGCATCTCTTATTGTTTGAGGTTTAAAGATTTTAACTAGACATCTTATCTCAGGTTTTAACCCAGCAATGAATAATCCAGCAGCATAACTTTCACATAGCTGAACCTTATTCAATAATGCATCAAAAGCCTCACAATAATCTTGTAAAGTACCTGTTTGTTGCAGGTTCTTTAAGTCTTCAATAGGATTCTCAGATAATCTTGTAGAAAACCGGTTCAAAATAGATCTTGCATAATCCTCCCACACTATATCTTCAATAACTCTATTTTGACTTGACATAAAACCTTGATGCCATTGTAGTGCTGGACATTCAAGATTTACCACTGCAAAATAGGCTTTAAGATTTGATGGTGTTTTATCCATTGAGAAGAAATGATCACATTTGTATAGCCATCCTTCCACATCTTCACCATTAAACTTTGGAAAATCTAATCGACCCAATCGAACCAATCTCTGATCGTTACCTCTGTTATTGTGTAACATAAGTTCCTTCATCTCTCTCAACTGTTTACATACCTCTGCCATCTGAATTTGCAGGTTCTTGACATGATTCGAATTTTCCTCCAACAACAATTGTTTTGTCTGAATTGATTGTGCGTTATCCTTTGTTGATTTTTCTGTGCAATCTAATTCTTGTTGACGAGTTTCCATTTTAGGTTTAAATTGATCGAATCGAAGATCAATTGATGAATTGAATTGAAATCGGACTGAAATTGAACGAACGAATGATCAATTTCTAGGGTTTGAAACAAAAAAATGGAAATTGATTGAATTAACTATCAATTTCAATGAATTGAACGAATCAGTAATATGAATCAAGAGCGTTCCGAGAATCGTTAGCTTTGATATCACTGTTACGATAAAATGAAGAAGAAGAAGAAGACAGTTAGAAGAGAAGCTTATTCATATCATCGATACCTCAACTACTAACAACTAACAGTATTTAACCTATCTGTTACAAACAAAACAAGTATTACAAGTATGTAAAATGACTAATAAGCCCCTGAACTATTTATTCATAACATAGTGTGTATGTAATTTTTGTATTTGCAACTAGATTTACTAAATAAGTACAAGAAACAATAATTCATTAAGTCCTTGGGAAAAATCGTGCACTATCAAACAAATTTTTTGACGTAAACATATAAAAAATAAATGATAATAATAAATTAACAATAATAGTAGTAATAATAATCTATATCTATATTATGATTATTACTAGCAAAAGTGCATACGCGTTGCCGCGGGTTTACGGAAGTTATCTCCTTGTATTAGTTGGTTGTGTTTAGTGTGATGTGTAATGGGCTATCATTGTTTTTTTAAGTCAATTTAGCTGGTTCAAACAGATTGTTGAGACTTCAACAGTGGTGATTAAAGTTGGATAACATGATATTTATGTTTGATAATTTGTTTTATGTTGCATAAAAATTATAAATCAGAATATTTTTTCATGGTAATTTGATCATTTAACATTTATTGTTGGTAAGTTTTTTTAAGTTCCAAGACATTATCTTTTTCGAATTAGTTGTGAACGAACGGTAGAAAGGGTAAAGGGTGGGTATACGTGATTTGATTGTGCACATGCATACTGACATATGCATATATAGGGCTTTCATTTTTAACCGTAACCCGAAACTTGACCAGAATAACTATTAACCCAAACTCGAAAGTACCCATACTCATAAAAGCTGAACCCGTGTACAGCATGAACTAATACGAGTCGGGTACCGAGTACTTTCTAACGGGTTAGGGTAAACCCGAATAACCTTTTTGACTAAGTATACTATTCAATTATTATCTCCTGTCTTAGCATACTCAACGAATATCCTACGTATCGAAATCCTTTTCTAAGTCGCCTATTCCATTCTGATTCCAACCCCATCTATCGATTACTATTCCAACATTTATTAACTGCAAAAATTAAATATGACAATTTATTCAATCAATCGATCGGTTTGTAGGCTTGGTTCATCAGTCAACCAGTTATTCATTCCATCAATCGAACCGTTCTTCAAACTCTTTCGATTGGTTTATGTGGTTTGTTATATGCTTATGTAAGTTAAAATTTGAAGAGGATATATTTTCTTGAATTCTAGAATCTATATGTTTTAATAATTTTTTAGGTCAAATCCTCGAAACCTGATTAACCCGTATTCATAAAACCCGAACTCGAATAACCCGGGGAAGATTATGGTCGGGTGTGAGTACTCGAAAATAATTTCTCGAACTCGAGGAACCCGGCATGAGAAACCCAAAAGTACAACCCGAATTTCACCCATATGCATATATTGGATCGGTGGTGTTATAAAGTAACTAATGCTTTACTTGCAAAAACAAAAATATTTTATTTGGGGCATTACAAACTGACAAGTAGGAATGTGAGGGGGAATAAGAAAAGATACAACTTTAACAGACTTAAATAGCGGTAAGACAAGGATAAACCAGTTAATGTGCTAGGCGACTCGCTATCTCATATAGATTTGTTGTGTGGGCTATTGCTGATATGATCCGAGCAGATTTGCTAATCAAGAAAGGAGTGAGAGACTAGATAAGAAATAAGAAGGAATGTGTGAGACAATTTTCTACTTCATAATAATAAAAAGGAAATACGTTCTCCTTATAAAGGAGATTACAAACCAAAGAAATAACTAACTCCATCACCCACTAACCTAATACATGGCAGGCTATGGAGTGCTAACCACCCACAACCATCCTTTATTCTAGAAACACCACACCACTTTCCCATAATACTTTCCCATAATTAAACAAAACAAATAATAATAAAAACATGTGCATGGAAAATTAGAAGCTTCCAAAACTCCATGTGCATGAGAAACAAGGTCCGTATCAATTGCAAACAATTTTTCGTTTGAAGCGTAATAGGTGATGGGAATCACAAGTCGGACGACCATCATGATGTTTCAAGATTGCAATGAAGATATACCATAACAGTTCTATGTCATAAGTATCACGTAACTATAGTAATATTAATTTGTATGTAAAAGAAAACGTATCCTATATGTATTAATATTTTTTTTATTAAAAAACATATGTTAATAAATCGTAAAGTAGTCTGGGACCAAACATTGCGACAACAAATTGGTATCATAACAAATATGGTTATAAATTGTTCCTACAAATGCCAGTTTCTTTTATATTTGAATTACATTTAACGTTGATCTATGTCATACAATGGTTGAACCTCGAAAGATGTTGGGTAAACCAATGAAGCTACTCAGATCAGACGGCGACAACATGCCTGGACGATGTGCATTTCAACGGGGACGTGGGGGAATTTAGTGTGTTAACTTGGTCGAGTTAATCTAAAGGGTGGGTCGGTCTACAGGTCATCTATAATCTAACCAACGACACCCTTTTTTTTACATGGCGCATCAAAAATACATAACACTGCATACAAGAACACTGGTGAAACTAAATTAACCATACTTGATTGATAAAGTTAAAAAGAAGTGGAATTACCCGCGTGATTCAAAAACACATTAAAATAACAACATCGTCATTTCGGGTTGGATAAATCACAAAAACCATTCAAACAAAAAAATTACAAACAATTTAATGCACATATTTATACACACACATATGTATGTATTTAAGTACGGCTCATCACTAAGATTGTCCTTTGTCAAATTAAAACTGAAAACTAATATCAGTAATAATGTCAATAAATCAGATACAATACACCATCATCATCCACTATCACTCCTGTTC
This sequence comes from Bidens hawaiensis, assembly GCF_021521415.1. NCBI lineage: Eukaryota > Viridiplantae > Streptophyta > Magnoliopsida > Asterales > Asteraceae > Bidens > Bidens hawaiensis. The sequence continues at coordinate 36,521 of NW_027498404.1, read as the reverse complement.
TTCCGTTCTTACACGTCACTGATGTAATATGATGCTGCATTAGAGTTCAAAGACACTTAACAATAAATGGTGCCTTGTAATGGTTAACATCATAGATGCTGCAAAAATGTAGCAAAACTTAAATTAGGTGCATTCAGCTATCAACAATATGTATTTATAAGATCTCTATTGATGTTCACAAAAACAAAACACATATTACTTGAATAGTTGTACTCAAGTATTCAAGTGTTAGCAATAAGCGTTTATACGCCTACATCACATATTTTTAATCACCCATATAAACACCTATATAGCAGCCACTTCAAAATATGCAGAACTAAAAAAAAAAAAAAGCAGAACCTAAATCAAACATCTCTATGCAAAATAAGATACACATAAAACCCGTAAATCATTTAAGGCATGGAACACGAACATAAATCCTTTTAATAAATCGAACCTTATGCACTATTCCAATCCTAAAAAACCGTATATTTAAAAAACTTCAAATTGTCAGGGTCAAAACATGAAGTGGGCAAAATACATCCGGTCAGGTCAGGTACGAGTCAGGTCGTGTCAAAATGGGTCGATTTAAAGAGGTTATCAATATATAATCAGAAACTGTTCGAATAGGCTTTTGGAAATTATACATTGAACTATTGAAAATCAGAAACTAATTATAATCGAACATATGTATATGAATAACATAATTTGAGCCGGGTCACAAAGGATAACTCCCTGGTTCCAAAAAGTCAGCACTGGATATGAATAACAAGCGGTTGGCATTTGACAAACGCAAAAGGTGTGGTACAGGGTTATAGTTTGGATAATTGGAAATGGTTTGAAATGTTTGGTTATTGGAGAAAGTCAAAGTTTGTGCTTTATGTTTGGATTATTAGAGAAAGTCAAAGTTTGTGCTTATTTTTGAGTTTTGTGGTCAAAATGCCTAAGCATGGAAGTGAAGGATGGAATGGAAGTGAAAGGGTTAATAGAAGTCGGGTATTGTTAAGATAGGGCATGATAAAGTTTAAGGCTGGGAGAGTTTGAAAAGATGTGTTTGTTATGTTTTGCTTTACTAAAGGCTGTAAAACTGTTTTGGGAATGGTAAACCTTGTTAATTTCATTCCTGCTAAACTGGAAGGCAAATTAATGGACTTACCTAGAATTTCCTTATAAAATGGTAAATAGATTATAAGGAGAATTACCGGGGAGAACATTGTCTGGAGATCCAGACTAGAATAACTTGGTGTGGTGATTCATTTGAACAATTGTCACCAAAAACGTTGGGCACCATTCATCATCGAGAAACATCAAGAAAAATTGCAAGCCTGCACCATTTGAATTAAAATGCAAAAAAGGTTGTCTTGATTAAGAAAATGACTGAATAAACTAATATGCTGGTCAACCTCTATGATCTGGTCTAGTTTAAATTCGAGAAACTGGTTGAGTTGTGACTAACTCAGATCATCCCTACAATGCTACACTGGATTCAATCGGCTGTAGCTTCATACCTGAAAATCTGTCATCAAAACATTGCAAGTACACACTATGACGTTTGAAATCACAAGCACTACGTTGCAGTTTTTGTACTATACTAATAGTGAAGCTTCATTATACGATAATAGCAAGTGAGCACACGCTTCGCGCCGGGTATGTAATTTTAAAAGTAATTTACAAAATTGGTCAATATTGGTTCGGTTTGTTATAACTATTTCATAGCATCACTCTAAAATTTTTAAGCATAGATAAGGATAGTTAAGGGTAAGTTTGTGTTCAGGTTGCATTCAGACTCCTTTTATTTTTTCAAGTTCATCTCGGTTGCCCCCAAGCTCGACCCATATAACACCAAAACTGTTAGCACATCAAAGAAAAACTCTAAATGTCATCTGATTTGAGGGTCTTCTAGTTCATATTCACCTTTTAATTCATAACCCAACCCGTATTCAACCAACCTGTTCAACCTGAACCGAATAAACCAATGACCGAAAGTTCTACTCAAATGAAACCCATTCACTCTCACTTAAAGTCACCTCCATAATTCAGAAAAGTCATAATACAATTTATCAATACTTAGATGAAAGAATCAAGACAAGATAAAGTAGCTAATAAGTTATGAATTTACTTTGAGTTAATCTAAAATTCCCAAGTTACTTTCAATCTTTAAAAGTTCATCAAAATTATAAACAAACTGGTTGACCATTTTTTTTTGTATTTGACCTTATTGTTATTGATTCCAATCTTGTTTTCTTTAAACGTTAAATTTGACATAAATTAAATAGTTTTTTAAGCCATGAAATGTTCTAATTAAAATATTTTTCAAGCCATTTCGAGTCGGGTTCAGGTCAGTCAGATGTTGGTTACTCATCTTTTGGTAACTCTAGGTCGGGATCGATAATTAAGTTTAGGTTGGGCCGGTCAAACATTCTTACTCAAGCTTTAAGTTTCTCTCTTTTTTATCTAAACCCAGTGTTGTTGATCACAAAAACCGACCCAAAACCATCTTATCCGAACATGATCACCGAGCCCGACCCATCCAAATAGCATACCTTTTTATCAATGTTTCAAAGCAGCGGTGATTTTATACAATGCACAAAGCCAGAACAAAACAAATACAGCAATAAAAATATATTACATTTAGTTTTACTAATTGTTTATGGTAAGAAAACAACACCGTGTTAATATATAAAAGGTAAAACGAAACACAGTTCTGTTCTCGGGTTTCGATTTTCACAGGTCAGGTTGTTTGGGTTATGAACTTTCAGGTGTTGTTTTATCACTTTTCAGCCTACTTCAGAATGGTTTCGGATAAAAGTGGGATGTTGCATACGCGGACCTTTGGTGGCATCGGGTTGGGTTCGGAGTGCAAGTATTTAGGTTATTACAGTAATAACAATAATAACAAATGGATCATTTTGTAATGATAATTAGCAAATTAATTAACTTTTGTGGGTCAATCATCCAATAACACACAAACATAAAATCTTACCCAACCCGCTTATCCTAGTCGTGAACTTGCTTTTAATTTAATATAAAAAGTTATTCCATGTAAATCTAAAGTTGTAGATTTTTCTCTAAAATTATAATAAACAAGTGAAATTTGACATTTGAAGTCAAAGAAAACAACTTTCAAGTTCAAAAACTAAACTAAAAATGCTAAAGGTTGTGGCACACAAAAAAAAACTGTTACACAAACATTAAAACTCAATTAGTAACAACAAATGTTAGTTCAATAAAAATATCGTTTTATTATTGTAACCCATTCGTTAACAACAAAAAACAAACTTAGTTGTCAAAATCTATTACTTTTGATGCGGACTCAATCACTTGATCCTTTGCCGAAAGCCTAACATCAACGGCACCAATAGACAGAGCGGTCTGCTTGAATTAACTTTGACAAGTACAAATGACTCACTTACTTTGACCCTTACTCAATCCATCTAGAGTTAACATGGCAAAGGGCTTTTGGATTTAGTTTGAAAAAATTAACGACTTAACGGGTCAAAAGGGGCTTCGAACTTTAGAGAAAGCGTACCAACTAAAGTTATACCTTTTTATAAGATCCAGTTGATTAAAAATTCCAGATCCGATGTAAACTGGATAACTATGATCACCTAAATCAACATCAACACTGATCACCTAAATTGTTGTCATCGTCTTCTTAGAGGTTTGTATGATCTGAATTTGTGCATAATAAGACAAAAGTTAAATAGCTTAAAAATCGATAGAGTTAGCACAAATGAATATTAATCCGTATCCTTTTATATATAACACAAACCGAACTACATCTGGATAATGGGTAAGCGAGCAACAAGCTGCGCCGCTATCCCCTTTTAAATCGCAAAGCCTATTCTACTAAATATAAATCCTTGGTTCCTCGGGCTCTGCGAGTCACTGTATACTCATACCATTTAACAGAAATTTAAATGGAGTTAACTGCAAAGTCAAGACAAAATAAGAAAATTTTAACAGAAAAAGTTCTACCATAGTCAAGACAACAATGGAGTTAAATGTATACTCATACCATTTAAATCAGGCATGTGCCTCAGTACCACCGCCAAAATTCGCCGCCATCTTAATTAACCGCTGTTTGATTTATCAAGCCCTGAAATCACCAAAATCAATCAAGAAATAACATAAACAATTACAATAGAATATACACACCAAACTTCAATCAAAACGTTTATTAAACCCTAACAATTAGAACATGTATAAAGGATTTTGAGATCCTAAATAAACAAAGTTGAATTAAAATCTAGACAATTTATAGTGCTGATTGAATCTGACCTTGAGCGAAGAACTCATCAACAACCTGCACACACACCTGTTTGAACTCAGTTCATCAATAACGTACAAACCCTTCGGTTCAAAATCGTACAACAGCAAGGAAGGATGATGATGATGATGATGATGAGAATCTAGATTGACTTAGATATATGGACAGGATGAGAAGTTGAAACTTGAAACTTATTAGCTTTAATTGCCCATTCATTGGAATATGTCGTTTGTGTTTCCCCGCTGATGTCGTGTTGAAGAGTGGGGGAAGTTAACCGATAAGTTTACTGGCGTCTTAAACATAAGCATTCAATATCTATTCAATGGCTTCAACTTAAATAGATATGGATAGATATTCCAATCCCAAAGGATAAAAAGGTAAATTTTTAAAACGCTAAGCTTTATAAACTTACACAATATGCTTGATGAACGGAACGATGCAATAGCAAATTACTTTTTCTGCCCTATTATGAAATGACGTTTCTGCCCTCGTGCTCTAATTGTGAATTTACCCTTTCGTCCATCAGTCGTGCTTAATAATATAATGAGGTTGTTAGTCATTAGTATCTATGTATGTATATCTAATACAAGCACAAGAAACCACTATATATAGGCTAACAAAACATAATGAAACATGGAAGTTAAGAATGTGGATAGTCACCGGATACATTGACAAATTACTTTTCTTGCCCTATTATGAAATGTCGGTTTTGTCCTTCGCATGCAATTATGAAAAGACGCTTGTGCCAATCACTCTTCCTTTATATATAATATAGTGTTGTGAAACAATGACCTGTTAACAAAATCTTTACACATATAGAGACGATAAAGAGAAAGAAGATTGATTCTTATTGATGTCTATAACCAAATACAAGATGCCTTTATTTATAAGGACCTTTACATTAATACATGGATAATGAATAGATGGTGGTTAAGCATGTGGAGAGTCACACTAATAAATAATGGTTCATAACACCCCCCTTGACTATCCACATAAATGAATATGCTTGGTGATGTTGTCTTATTAAAAACCTTGCTAGGAAAACCCATTGGGACAAAACCATAGCTAAGGGAAAAAGAGAGCAACGCGTATAATACTCCCCCTCATTTATACATCCTTTAAGTGACGGGTTCCAATATTCTAGGAAAGTTTGTTTAAGACTTTTGTAACTAACAATCCACCGCTTGATCTTATAATGTACACTTCCTTATTTGGATACCCCCCTCATTTATACATCCGTAAGTTATGAGTTTTGATCTTCTTGGAAAGTTTGTTTGAGACTTTTATAGTTAACAATCCGCCGCTTGATCTTGTAGTTTACACTTAGAAATCTTCGTATATGACTAATAGTACATCATCTTGTAAATAAGTGACTTCTAGTGCCTTATGTTGTAAATAAGTACCACAACATCTATGACTCTGATATATTGCATTCCTTGCATCAACATAACTAGCTAAACCCCTTTTTTACATGTTAGTAAAATATAAACTCATATATTTCATACCTTGAATGTATCAAAATATTTTTGTTTAGCTCATTTTGAAGCCTATTCACTTGAAACAAGTTATATCTTATCAATAAATATAAATAAATAATATATAGATATTGCACCAATTGCAATAAGCTATAGTACTTCATTCATATTAAAATGCTCCAACATTTTATATATGAAGTTTGATTTATAAAAATATCATTATAGATATGCTCTACACGCATACCGTCTCTTTATAAGGTACAATGCAATCATCAACATTATATTATTGATTTAATATTAAAATATTCCATACATGAATCAAATATATCATATTCATATCTCTTTTCCAAGAGATAGTCACCGAGTTGATTATATCATTTCTGGCTCGGATTTTATAGTTCACGTATAGAACTTGCTAATTTCATATAATATATTTCTTGAGCTTTTAGCTTAAATGCTTCCTACACGTATAATTTGTCATGAACTTCCTTCTATGTTAACCAATCATGTATACAATATATGACTCAAAAGGTTTTGCAATCCATCATGGACTTCCTTCCATGTTAATCAATCATGTATACAAATTTACTCTTCAAGAGTTTGGCACATGACATAAGCTTCATCTGGTTAGCATATTATTTACTATGTCATATTTAAAGATGTCATCAACAAGTATTTTAATATCATTCCATATTGTACCATTCTTGTCATAATTTATTCAATATCACCATATTCTTATTAACGCACAATAATTACATCATTAAGATTGTCACACCCCAACCTAAAGCGGAAATGTCGGGGCGTGAGCTGATTGCCACAGCTCTCAAGGTACTATCATACAATATTTAAATGACAATATCTATTAATTAAATTCAATTATCAAATAAATCAATACAAACAAGTACATAATTCATACAACGATACAATTTTATATTTCTTGATTAAACTATTCTTCTAACTAAATTCTTCACTAAGTCTTCACCAACCTGCATTAAATTTCTACGATAACCTACATATGCGTATAAAATAGAATTTTTGTCAACAACACATGTCGAGTGAGTAAGACACCAGTTTAAGACACAACAATTATAGTATATAGCAAATAAAGAAAGATGCAAACTGTTCCTGTGAGAATAAACAGTTAAGCCATATCACATAAACAATCAATCAAACCATAAAGAAAGAAACCATAAAGAAAGGGCTCAACCAATCCATATAAATGGACCTTGGTTACCAAAGCAAGGACTAAACCGTTGCCATAGAAATGGACATCGGTTGCCGAAATAAGCAAGTAGCATTCAAACAAAGCAAGTTAGCAAATAGCAAGTTAAGCATAAACTGATATACACACAAGGATTAACAGTTGCCGTTTTGAATACTAGATAATAGATAAATATATAAGATACGCACATGTCCCCAAAAATGTTTAAAAATAAGTAAAAAGGGGAGTGAAATACTCACCTCGATGATTAAGCAAGAGATAATGAACAAGTAAGAAAGCGGTAAGTCAAGCTCTTCAGGATTTACCAACGAGAATCCTAAGTAACAATAGTTGAGGAATAAATATGAATGGAGTAATGAAACTAAAACTAGATAAAGGTTCGGTATTCGATGATCGGATACATTCTAACGAAAGTTTAATATTAATAGATTTATTACTAATTTTATTATCAAAGTTTTATAATATGATTTAATTACATAAAATACTTAAAATACTTAAATAAATATTTGTAAAACTTTATAGTTTATATAAAGAGGTTTGTTTTAAATGTTTAAAACTATAAATACGTTTGGTGTTTATATATGTATTTTTCTTATTTAATAAGGATTTCTTTTAAATACATATTGTAAATAATATATATAATAAATAATCAATAGTATATAATAATATATATATATAAAATATGATCTTTTTATAAAATTCTTAGACTATATTTTTAATACGTGAATTTATATAATATACATATATTAAGTTAAAACTCCTTTTTAAATAAATTAAAAATTTAACAAATTTTAATAACTAAAGGGTGTGTGTGTGTGTGTGTATATATATATATATATATATATATATATGGTTTTAACCCAAAGTTCGGAAAAATGATCGATTTATATGTCGGTTTAATAGTATAACGTTTATTTGATATTTATTGTTAACTATATTATATTAATTAAACGTTTTAGATTTTTTTTAGGTGAAATTAGTAAAAAAACATAGATATTACATCAACATAGCAGGTAGGCGGGCAACAAGCTGCGCCGCCACCCCTTTCTGAGTTGCAAACCCTAACCTGCTAAAGACATACCCCTGCCCCTTTGAAGTCGACACATTGCTATGCACAACCCATTGGACCCTGGTTTGCCCAAGATTTTCTGACCGTTATCCCGATTGATGGCTTGGGCCAAAGCATGTCTGCGGTCGAGTATAGGGCATTCTTAAATACCGTTTGATGGTCCCAATGTACCCAGAAGACGAAACATGTCCGATCTGCCGTAAGGCTTGCCTGGATAAATTCAGAGAGCATGCGGTTCATTGCAAGGAGATGCCTGGGTTCAAATACCGACATGATAGGGTGCAGGACGTTCTTTGGGACATCTTAAGGCGAGCTGGGATATCAGCTAAAAAGGAATCCCCCGTAAACTTCCTTACAAACCCCACGGAAGGGAGATCCACTCTACGACCGGCAGATTTGCTCGTCTTTGGTTGGGCCGGGGGAAAACACGCTTGTGTTGACCTCACAGGGATATCTCCCTTAGCTGGTTTGAGGGATAATGGGTTTGTAGCTGGGCAAGCAATGAAAAGGGCTGGAACGTAGAAGGTGGAGAAACATGCTAAAGCCTGCGAAGAGAACCAACATGTTTTTGTCCCTTTGGCTTTTGATACCTTTGGCTCCTTGGCACCGGAAGCTATCCGTTTACTAACCAGGGTCCAACGGGTTGTGCATAGCAATGTGTCGACTTCAAAGGGGCAGGGGTATGTCTTTAGCAGGTTAGGGTTTGCAATTCAGAAAGGGGTGGCGGCGCAGCTTGTTGCCCGCCTACCTGCTATGTTGATGTAATATCTATGTTTTTTTACTAATTTCATTTTAGATTGTAAAACAATTAAAACAAAAATAAATAAAAATCTGCCATGCCAGGGACTCGAACCCGCGCCATGGCCGGCTCAAGGAATCAACAGTCACACAGCCAAACCAACTGATCTAGGATGATCAGTAGGTAAAGCCTCAGTAGCAAAACTATATAACCAGACAGAGAAGTAACCAGATTTGCCTATGAACCCTAGAAATCCAAATCGCTTAAACCATTAAGCGATTGATCGATTAAGGTTAGGGTTAATGAAGAGCATATCACAACGAGTATAAAAGTATAATTGGTTACCTTTAACAGTTGTTAATCAAGGGTCAATTTTGAGAACGTGAGGCTGGCTAAACAAGGTCCAAGAACAGATACAAACGGCCACGATAACACGACTAAGACTAGGGGTTTGATTGACGATGCCATCATGATTGTTTCTGCTAAATTAATTGAGTTATAAACGCAAGTTAATAGTATAACACGATTGGGCTGATGTCGGCTAACAATATAGGTAATACGGATCTTTTTTGATCGATTTAACATAATTATAATATCGGTTGGCCGAATTAGGTATGTATAATGATCTTAGGAGATCAATTTCTGATTATAATCCCGTTAATTTTGGTGCAAGACGTCGTTTGGGTCACGGGTTGGGTTTATGGATCGTGGATACGGGTTCGGGTTAATGGGTTATTTTTTTAAAAGATTATAATATTCAGAATTTGCAAAATAGTCCCTAGACTATTGAGGTGGAAACGCTAAATGGATAAAGTATAGTTTTGGGTTAATAATGAATATCTTTCAAAGTTATATTAATTAATGTAATAAAAAAATACTAATAAAATAATATTACTCGATTAACGTGATATTTCATGGTAAAATTTCTCTAATATAAAAAAGGGCCGGGTAACATAAATCTGAAAAAAACGAGTTGTTACAAAGATGTCTATTTTTAACCAATAAATCGTGTTAGGAAACTCATCAGGAGTTCCATATATATTCCATCCATCAATGTATATATATATATATATAAGAATAATATGTACTCGGATCCAAATTTATATAATACAATTATATCGTTGTCGAGAACTTATTATATATGATTTTGGCAATTTAAATCCTTCAAGAATAAATTTCATTATCATAATATTTATCATATGCATATCATTTCTCTCTCGTATTACCAGATTAAATTGTGTTGCATCCATCACTAGAGAATATATATCTCTTCATCGTTGTGCCATTAATTATGCCTTACCATGCATAATTTTATTTTTCTTATCACGCTTTCGCATAAAAGACTCTTTTATATCTAATATATATTACAAAAATTAGTTGTATGAACCACTTGTCCAAAAACTAGCAGATTCATGAGAGAATTCGGTTATGCATCATTTGCATCTGTACATTTTGGCCAATCATTTTAATATCTCATTTATCAGCAGAACTTAGTTCTTGATCCTCAACGTTTTCATTATTTCAAGCGCTATACAAAATTATCAACGACGTCGATTTTTTTCGATTCCATATATATCTAGACATGATATAGTTTGTTGAGATCTCTTTTATTTTCAGGTACCTGAGGTTCTTCTGGAACCATCATGTCTATCGTCTCTTAAAAAGAATATTTCATTATACATCGACTTGACCATTTTCATTACTTGCTCCATTTTCGAGGATTTTTATTCTTTGAACCGAATAATCTATCACGCTTAAGGCGTGCCATAGACTCATCACCAATGTATGGTTTTCATTTCAATAACATTAATTGGAGCACTAGCAGTTGTTATATGTGACTTAGCTAGTCACTCTATTTAGGTCAGTGAATGCATCTGGTAGTTAATTCGCTAATTCTTGTAAGTGAATTATCTTTTTAACTTCTTGTTTACACTTTTTAACTTGAGGATCAGCATAATGATAATTTATTACAACCTTTTAATTTTTCAACTGCTTCATATTTCCCCCTCGTTGGAATAATTTGTTTAAGTAAAAAATCAATATTGAGTCGTAAACGAATCTCACATTAATGACTCTAAATAAGTAATTATCAATACTTTTCCATATCCAACATATATTCCCAACCTTCCTTGATGTCTCATATTTGTGCACTATGGTGGAGTAATTGCTATGTTTTAGGCACTTTTAAAAACTATAAATGGGAAATATTTGGTTCCTGACCGAAAACCAACTGTATTGGGGATGAAGAATTATAACTTATTGGCCATATGTGATTTAATAATACGTCACATAAAAACATATGCTGCAACATACAAATATGAACTCTTGCTCTCATGATTATTGGTTTTGCAATAAATCATAGACGTTTGATCATCGTCATCGACAAAAACAACCCTTTTTTTTGTAACAAAATTCGTCACATGTAGTTTAACATGTATTCCAATAATCATTACTAAAATGGGATCAAGATCACCACATTTATCAAAATAGTTTAGAATAATGTGCTCGCTATCAGCTAAGTCACAAGTCACGCAAACTTTTGGTTGCGAATTTGATAACCATTTAGGCGATGCATCGATTTTAAAAACACTAAATGATACCATGTCAGGATATACATATCCTTTTGTCATTTTCATAGTATATTAGAAATTTACACCCAACTTAGTTGGTTAATAATTAACTTCCCATTGAGAGCACACGTTGTATGTTCAATTATCATGAAGAATTTTCTGGTTCTTCAATATTTTCACATCAATGACTCGGAATGGTCTAGCCGGTCAAGCCAATATATTTACCAATCATGATCCATAAATTTACGGTTTATGATCATACATGTTTTAGTTTCACTAGTGTTTGTTTAATACACGACATAAAATGAGAGAATAATGTATTATCATTTCAAACATTCATGTTTCGAACATGTTTTACGTATTGTATTCTCATATAATCATTCCCTTGCCACTTCTTGTGGTCACTTTTAATATCAACATGGTTGATCTCATTGTTAACGCAAGAGTCATTACAATTTCCTCATTAACCATGATCATGACTTTTATAACGATCGTTATCTCATCACATTCACTTCAAGGAATGGTGACATCATTATAATTTCCTTAGTTAAATACACGATAACATCCTTTACCTTGATTATATCATCACATTCACTTTAAGAATGGATTAGAACCACACAACTTTCATTGTAATTTTCAAACCCTGTAATATATTGTCTCTTTAGGAGCATAAGTAAGGTGTGCCAAATGGAAATTGTTTTATTCAATCTTTGCTCATAAATATTTTTCTCATCACATAATATCAATTAACAAGTAATTGTGATGGAGTAATGCTCATTTAGCTTTTCGGGATTATTGCCCGCAGGTTGCTACGGGTACGCACAAGTTATCTTTTCGTATTAGTTTGTCGTGTTTGGTTTGACGTGTAATGGTTTATTAGTGCGAGCGCGCCGACGCATGTGCATATGGTTTGTTGGATGATTTCTTTTAGCTAGTGGCATAGTGTGTATATTCTAGTCCTTGGATAGTAGAAGTGTGTACCGAATCTGCAAAATGAAATACATAACCCAATTTTTTTATTTTTATTATTTTTATTTTTTCATGGCGATTCGTTTTTGTAGTGAAACCGGATAAGGACAAAGAATTAAGTTGTTTTTAATTAATATTAGAGTGAAAAATGTAAAACTTGAATCAATGTGTAAAGGTGGTAGTTATAAATTTTTAAACATGGGTACGCTACACGTTTCATTGATGGCAAGATAGGTTGATCCAGTTTTAGTGTAAAGGAACTTGTTTTGTACAAGTATTTCACTTGCACAAACATGACTTTAGTGCCCCAGTTTATATTTTCTAATCCTTGGAATCTTGGATAGTAGAAACATGTAACGACTCTGAAAAATGGCATATTTAGCCCTAGAGTTGTTTTAAAGATGTTTTTTTTTAATTTTATAGTGATTCATTTTGTAGTGAAACCGGACAAGACAAAGTCATAGTTTTCTTATTCTACGGGTTGTAATTGGGGTTGGTAGAAGTTCAGGCTTATACAATTCATGTTATCCCCCGGAAGCCCCTATCCACTGCCTGGAACAGAACCATGTTAAGATTTTAATCAATTTGTGTTGGGGTGTTTACTTGAACTATGGAATCTTTGAGTATTAAATAATACTATCATCACTCCAGTTTAGGGGAAAAATACAATCCACTTCAGGAAATCAAAGACAATAAGAAAGTAGAGAGACGATAAGAAACCATATGTAAAAAATAAGGGATATAACTATAATTATAATTATAAATGTATTGTGGATTTAGCACAGTACAGTTAAACCTCATTGCCTTGTTCAAGTTAATACTCATAACGTATATAAGAATACAAAAGCACCACAACTAACCCTGTAAATTGAAACCATTATACAAACAAATCACAAAAGATTCTGATCAAGGAAACTTGAAAATCCTGAAAACACATACAACATATACAAAGAGGATATAATTTGGTGAAAGAGGTCAATATGGCAATGCTACATATAAAGAAATTAAGTCCAATGCATAAAAACTTTATAATCTTAGCAAAGCTCTTAAATTGTTAACATTACAAGAGATTACATGCCTTATAACTTCAATGCTCAAATACAGCACAATAAAATTAAAAAGATATGTTGCTCATTTGATTTCCCATAAAAAGAACGAACATTGGTATAACTAACCGTACATATTTTGAAATTTGATGGCAAAAGTAAGTGTAAGTTAAAAAAAATCCACAGAACAAACCTGCTACTTAAAAGATCCAACCTTGCAACTGTTTAGAAAACCTGTGTTAACAACAAAAAATAACAATTAGGTTTGGATTAGGCTATGGAAAATATGGGGCGTGTTTAAAGCGGAGGATAGGTAATCAGGTTTTGATTGAACTAATACCCTAGCCCCCGAATTAAACCATTCAATTAATTCAATCATTGAAATCAGTTGAGCTCGCGCCTCACGAAGGATGTGTAATTTTGAAAGTAATTGACTAATTAGGTCGGTATGGGTTAGGTTAATTAGCCGTGTTTGATTTTAGTTCCCTGATTTTATCATCATCTTCTCGTCGATTCCATGATTTCATTGCCGTCTTCTCACCGAGTTTCATATCAACCGTCAATCAACCAATATGTGTTCGATTTTCAGTCAAATGTTTTGTTTAAGTTGCTTCGTTATGTTCTTTTTGTTATTTGATTTAAAGAATTAAATAAACCCAAAATTGATTTCTACGCATTAATCTAAATAATCCTAAATAGATTGTTGTTCATTAGTCGATATGTTGACCATTGTTCACACATCCTAAATCTATTGATGACTCTTAACATGACATGATGTTATTTTTTCTTTTTTTTCTTTTTGAATGACTAAGTTTGTGAACTCAATAGGATTTGAATCCCCAACCTCCTATTTCACACGCTAGCTAAACGTAGATATTTGCCAACTTTCTGGACGCTCGTTTTTTTTTTCATATTGCTATAGCCCTTAATATAGGCATGTTACAACAGAAATCCAAGTCGAAGTATATGGGATTGTTTTTATTTTCTAGACACTCGTTGGCCATGTTTTAGGAAAAACAATTCCAAAACCGGAACTAAAAATAAAAAAATTATACGGAAGCCGATCGGCTTATTACCAAAAAATAATAATCAAAACCATAATCTAAAATAACCTTAATACATAAAACTCAATCATTCAAAGAAAACAGTTATCTATATCCCCACGAGCTAAGGAGAGCTTGATAGACTCATGAAACAACACATAAGGATCAGCACCAAGCCACCAACTCCCACACAGATGTTTAACGAAGAATTAAATGATTTCTGAGATATTTTTTTAGAAATCCCTCCACCACTTTCAATCAACATTGCATCTTGTATTTCTTTTATAACTTGAGACCTCGAAGGCCTTGTGTTTGAGTGAGGTTGCACATCAGCACATACATTAACACTCTCTGCTACTTTCCACATTGGCCATTTGATCAAATATCTTACTCGTCTCATAAAGTCGGATCAATTATCCCTTGAATGCCTCCACTCTCTATATGCAATTTCTGGCTGCAAAAAAAAGCACATAAAAACTTGACGACCTTAAAAAGGAAACACATTGTCCCCGCCCGGCCCAACCAGACTTACCCATAGATCAATGGTACACAATTTATACCAATACTTTCGTTTGAAATTGCTTCTTTACCATATATCAATTGAAGAAGAATGACCCAAAACTCTAAGATATCATTCTTTTGGTCAAATGACTGGATATATAATATTTGCAAAATTAGCTTCACATTAGTTGTTAATATGAGAAAAAAAGGTATCAAACAATGACTTACTCAGGATCAAGATAGCCGACAATGATTCGAACTATACATGACACATGCGAAATCCCATCAACCACGAATTTTGAGAGGCCAAAATATGAAACTTTGGCTTTCATGTTGTTGTCAAGAAGAATGTTGTCTGTTTTGAATTCTCTACCAATAATAGAAGGGACACAACACGTGTGAAATTCCTAAATAATCACAAACCCATTACAATATTTAATATTAGATGTGAAGCATGATGGTGGAATTTGTAAGAAAATGGTTGCACGTACCTTTTGGCAAACTCTTCAACGATATCGAGCCGTTTGATCCATTTGAGTCTTTGTTCTTTTTTTCTATATGTACAACCCTATGCTAATTAAAAGATATAAAACAATAATTCAACTTTATATAGATGATACTATCAAAGGGCTAGCATAGTACTTTGAGATTTCCGTTGTGAATGAACTCATAAACAAGGATATCATTCCCTTGTTGACAAAATCAATAAAATTTCACCATGTTTCAATGGTGCGTTCTTGACAGAAAACTTCCCTTCATTAAATCATTTATATAAATTGATACGGAAGCATTACATTTAATTGGAATCTTTTATTTTGATAGTTTATCTTTTATTATCTTATATACATTTATTTTCCTTTGTCTAGTATAATTAGGGTTACATGGTTCTTTATTATTAATTTATAAGAAATTAGTCTTAGAACCTTTTGTTCAGTAATCGTCTTTAATTATCAAAAACTGTCTTGAGTTAATGATCGTTTCCAAAACTACATCATAAACATTCGTGTTCTAAAAATGTGAACAAAATTTGTTAATCAAAATTTAGTGTACCTCATTTGCAAATTTCATTTTTCCATGTTGGATGTTATTTCCTCAAATTTTGCTCACATACCTAAAAACGCATAACAAGCCCATTTAGTTTGATGAAATCAACATGATTGTCAATAAATTATAACTTATATATATTCACATGAAGGATGTAGCACATTTGGACACCGACAAAACTTTTGAATCCTAAATAATTAACACGTTTTACAAAAACATAACTAAAATAATTATTAATATCTACCCCAGACCCATTCAGTTCACATATGGTTACAAGTTCCAGATCATGTAATACAGAAAGAAAAAAAAAATCCCTTCCTCACTTGTGGCACCTATAACACCAGCTCCTCACAAACCTTTACTTAAAACATCATTTTTAAATTCACAATTATATATGTGAACTGAATGGCATTGATTTCTCAATCCCATTCAATTAATACATTCAATTACTCTAGACGATTGAAGCTGATCGATTGCCCTATCATTGAAGATGAAATCGAAACTGAGCAATTACCCTATTTATTGAAGCTTCTGTTTTGTGCATAAACTGAATGGTGTTCATCGATTTGAAAATCTCACCAGAAAAGGATTGTGAATAGATACCAATATATCATGCGAGCTAAAATGCTTTCAGCCCTATTCTTACGGATCATATTAGGCTTCTACGAAACCTGCAATGCTTAATTTAAATTAAGTTAGCTAGCAATTATTGAAAATCTTCCAAATTAATTATTCAAGTTGTATAAAGATCTCACCTTTATGGCAAACACATCATGTTGGACTGATCTAATTCCTGACCCAGTTGCGAGTTAAGTAATGGGTTGGATACACATCATGTATCTGTGATTTCTTGCAATAATGTGAAAATTGGTACATGAGTATTATAAAAAAAAATGGAGATTGATAAATGATTTACTTACCCTATTAAAGAACTGCTGACTAAAAACACTTCAACATCTACATAAAGGAAAAAACATAAGAATTAGAACACAAAACATCATAAGCACATGAAGCCCAAATGGAACTTATTTGTTGCAATTGATATGAGTAAGGGGTGTGCGGATTCCAGCCTCGAATGCTTCTTCTAAATCCATCTGGTTTCTCGACCCATCTGGATACCACCCGAAAGTTCATAACCAGAAAAACAAACATCATTTTCTTCGTTTTCCTCCTAGTGGCGTTGGTGGCGGCGGTTCTATTCTCATATGCGTCCAAATAAACGGTCCGTGAAATGACTTCTAGTTGTTCTTCGTCTTATTCCTCCTAAACGAAATCAACATATATAAGAAATTGAGGCAATCAATGGAATTAAAGAAGGTTTGTGAGATAAATAGATAATTGCAACCCTCATTCATTTGTCAGTTTCGCCTCTTGTTTATCTATCAATTAAAACCAAACATGAGTGAATGCAATGATTCAGTGGATGACCGACCATAAACGTTGCTGCTTTAATTTAAATAAATGGCGCCGGAGAGACCATGGAATGACGTTATTTCGCTCTAATAAAATTTAGCTATTTATTATATACTAGTTTAATCCTCCCGTGTTACGGGGGTTTATTCAAGTTTTTGTTTTAATCGTTTTGATATTTTATGATAATATATTTTATTTTTTAACGTAGTTTTGTTTTAATTAATACACATATATATTAGTTTGTTATTATATTTTTTAGCGTTTGAGTTTTCTCAATTGAAATGTGTAGGTTTTTATATTTATAACGAACAAACATAAACGGACACGGGCATGTTGATTTTTTTAAATGAACAAACATGAACACAAATATTTGTCTAATGAAAAGGGGGACGTTGATGTAGTTGACAATGGTGGGTAGTATCGGAAGTTAACCGACGATGGAGATGAACAACAACAGAGAACATGTAAAAGAGATAGATTAAATTAGGTTTTAATGATGAAAGTGTTTACCGAAAAATGAGATCTTATAATCCATTTGAGGGATATTAGGGTTAGGTAAGACCCATAACCCGTGGAAATTATTCTTTGATGGTTAAGAGGTTATTTCACAAATAAATGAGATATTATAACACGTTTATTTCACAAATAAATGGGTAGGGTGCATATCGGTTTTGGGAATTTTTGGGAAAAGTTCTTGGTTGGTTTGGTTGGTTAGGTTGGGTTCGTAGTGGGGATCGGCATGTGGTGTTGAGATGGCCAAGTCGGTTACAAATGGTACATTGGCGACAAGGCGAGTTTGTTGGGTGGTGAAGTTGGCAAGTGTTACATAGCAGGGAGTTCCCAACATAAGGTTTTCGGTTTTGAGGGAGGGTTTGGGTTAGTTGTTGTGGTTAAGGTTGGGTGACGGCATAATTTCGGTAGTTGGTTTTGGGTTTCTTTTTGTTGTTGTTGTGTCGGGAAGAGTTTGAGTAGTTAATGGCTTGGGGTGTTGGTTCAACCTTGGTTTGGGGAGCGGGCTCGGGTTTGTCTTTCTCACTTGCTTTCTTGAGGGTTAGGGTACCGCCTTCACGTGATTTTCCGATAGCCAACCGGCTAATGTGATGGCTTCCTCAAGGTTCGCGGGTTTGCTACTCATGACCGAGTCCCGGATTTTCATCGGTAAACCCCCAATATATTTATCAATTTCACGTTCGTTTGGGGTAACCAAATGGGGAACAAGGATGCTCAACTCATGGAAACGGAGTGAGTAAGCGGCGTTATCACCACTTTCTTGCTTTAGGTTCCAAAATTCTTCCTCAAGCTTTTGGAGCTCGTGTTTGGGAAAGAATTTCTTCTTCATAAGCGCCTTGAGCTCGGCCTATGGAAGAGCCATGGCCACGTCCGTACCTTGGAGTTGCATAACACTACCCCACCATGTTAGGGCGGTTCCCCTAAACATGCTTAAAGCGAAGTTTGTCTTTTTCGCTTCGGGGCATTCACTGTGTAAAAACACATTCTCCACATATTTGAACCATTGCAACAAGGTAGCCCGCACAGTTGGTTCCAAAGAATTCGGCCGGGTTTGCACTAGTAAATTGTGCACGAGATCACCGCGAATTTTTCATGTTTTAGACTCAAATAACAATGATAACACAATAAATCGAGATACAACGTCATGTCAAAACACTAGCACACGAACCACCGTAGTACTATTGTTTTAACACCGAAAATTAGGATGGCGACCGGAACGCTCGCATTCGATTACTTAAAGAATGACATTTATAACACGGTTTATGGCCTAGAAAACGAGCATTATAACTCAACCATCCCAGGTAAGTAAATCACCTTCGATCCATGGAATCTTTTTGTCAAATGGTCATTTTATAATGTCTCGTTTTCTATGATGGCTACAAACCCGATATAAACGCAACCTTAAGGGATTTGAAACAACGGGATCCAAGTTAATCTTGTAATCCATAAAACACAATGAAAATCTACTTTTTGCGTTGTAAGATAAGGATACCTTGGAAATACTATGAAAGTGTGTGTATGTGAACATTTAGGATATTGGTGAATTTTAAACAAGTTTATAAATAAACATGCGATATGAACAATTAAATGGAGTAAACACGTATGAACACACGTATAGGACCCTAAGCATAACAATTCTAGGTCGTTACGTCTAACCACCTATCTTAATTTTCATGGCTCTGATACTAATCTGTCACACCCCGACCAAAGGCGGCGGAACATGCCGGGGTGCAACGATTGCTCATAAGCGCATGACACTTTTTAAAGCGACAATATTTAACAAACTCATTTCATTTCACAACATCGAAAATGTCACATAACTAGATATTCATAAGTCAAATACAACAAAATATAACAAAATATAGCAAATCAAATATTGTTCATTTTTGCTAATATCCTAACGGTATTTGTGACGTTTTCTTCACCGAACTCCAAAATCAACCTAGATGCAAACCTGTAACATTTCATAAAATAAAGTTTATCAACACAAAGGTTGGTGAGCAATTCATAAGTTTGAACAATAGATATATAGTATGAAAAACCACAAAACTAGTATACAAAACCATAAATAATAGCTATAAACTTGGATAATTAGTTATCGCTAACAAGTTAGCGACACCCAACTATAAGGGGTTGCCAAATAGTTTAGGATTTTATAGTTATCGTTAATTGCATTACGCTAACGACACCTTGCCATTAGGGGTTGTCAAATGGTCTAGGATTTATTGTTCCACCATCCAAAAGCGATAAACACATAGGCAAATTGATGTGTGTAATATGATGCTCTCACAACTAAGCTTTAAATTTATTAAACAAGACTCCTAAAGAAAACACACAAAACCGGCAAGTGTACCGATCACTAATAGTATAGCACTATGGAAGTCCGAGTATCGAACACAAGGACACTTGAAAACGTTAATGATACTTAACCCTAACCAAGACTCACCTAAGAATATTTAAATGACTTTTAATAATTAACTACTTAACCTAACTTACTTTAACTAAATTAATTAGCTAGACTTAACTTAACTTAACTAAACACTTGAAACTTAGAAACTTAACTGCAATCGGAGAAAACGTCTACCTAGGTAAGAATCATATCAAAGGTATAATAAGGTAGCAGATTAAAGAATCTCACGACACCGGTTCCTAAGGATGACACAACTAAGGTTCACTCAAGAAAGCTAGATCACATCTCGGTCTCACCAACAAACTCTAACTTACACTTAGTTAATTTAAGAACAAACCAGGAAACGAACTGTTAAAGTGCTCTAATGCCAACTCTCCTCTCGGACTCACCGACACACTAACCTAATGGAAACGAATACTACGCAACCAAGGATAGAGGAACAATTTAGTTTAACTTAAACTAGATCAACTAATCGCTCAAAACCCAAACGCGACAAGAACCGAACCCGCTCTCACGCGATCCTATCCTAACAAGTAAAAGCTATGAGACGACTTTACTTCTTATCACCTCTCGGTCTCTAAGAAGGTGCCTACCCGCTGAATATAATCAATTAACTTACCCACTTAAACCTTATGGTTGTACACCCCGCAAACAATCTTTAAACACAAAGTAAAGAGTTTAAAAAAACTAAAATCAACCAAAACCGATTCAATCAATCAAAGCAAGAGGTATATGAGTGTAATTAACAAATTAACAGCCACTAAACACAACCTAATTCAATGTTAAACCAAACTTTTCATTAACAATTCAAGCCATGATGATCAACAATCCATATTACTCACTAAAACCTAACAATATTCATCTAACCTAGGTAGAACTAACAAGTTTAGCTACACATTATTTTTGGACAGCAGCAAACACATGGATTAAACATCATAAAACTCAACATAAACATAAGAAAACTCATTCAAGAATCAAGAACAATCAAACACTAATCAATCTTTAAGTTACTTGCAAAACAATCCAAACTAAAAGAACAAATCAACTAGTTAGGGTTCTTGAACAAAAGACAAAATTTATGAGTGATTTACTTAAGATATATGTATGAAATAAACGATGTATAAGATGCCTAGCTGCTGTACCAAGATGCCCCGAGCCTTCCTCTTCCTTTCCTAGCCACCAAGAAGCTCACACACAAGATTTTTTCCTCTTCTCCTTTGCTGTCGAAAGCTGCGATCGGACCAGCTGCCAAAGTAGTTAGATTATAAATTTTTTATTGTTTCTAATCTTCTTTGCTGCCTGGTCTACGGGAGTAATTCCCACCACAAAATCAAAAATAAACCTTGTCACCTTAAAAGAGACAAAGTTTATATATGCTAGCTATACACCACCAAAAACAAACTCTTTTTCCTTTCTTTTGCTCCAAGTTCGATCGGCAACCTCCTGCCCAAGTTAGGGTTTTTTCTTTTTTTTAATTAACTTATATAATATGCATGTAAGGCTTATAACTTTTGGGCTTGGGTCGGGCCTTGGTTGTAGTATTCAATCTTGATCAAAAAGGCCCCTATATCTTCAAAAACCCGAACCTTTTCTCTTTTAAAATTCGTCACCTACACCAAATAATAAACTTTGTAAGATCATATAAAAACAAGCCATAATTATTATTTATTATACGATTAAGCCCTTAAAACATGATAAAAAGGTACAGAAAAAAAGTGTGTTTTACAACACATCACAAATAAGCATTGAACACCAAATCGAGCAATTATTCAAGTAAAGTATACAACAACGTTTGCGGTTTAAGACCCAAGTATAAAACATTTAGTTTAGATAAGATGAAATGTCACCCCCAAAATAAAAGATAGAAAACGGGGTATGAAGTTACTCACATTCAAGTATAAAACTTGATCGGTAAAAGATGAATAACCGGATGGATGAAGTTTAACGAGCAAGGCCTAAATGACAATAAAATCTTGGATTTAGAATGGTTGTCTTGAAGATCTTTAAATATAATAATTGTTGCAAAAAGTAAACAATTAAAGTTCAAGGTTTAAAATGTAACTATTTAAGAATTTATAATAACAATCCTTTAAAAATGTAAGTTTGCTCGAAACCGGGTTAAAGTATCTAACCTTAATATTTACTTAACCAATGTTAAGTAATAAGGTGGGAAAGATGCTAAATTGCAAGTTCCTTTGGGACAAAGATACTAAAACGGGTCTTTAACGAGTGTTCGGGTTATCGGTTCGGGTCTTGACAAATGGTCAAACCCAAAGTCAACTTTCTAACATATTAATTGTTATGAGATAACTCATTAAAATATACTAACACTTAACCAAGTATGTAGATCTATTGTTTAGAACTAACAACGCACGTTAAGCGAGTGTTCGGTTTTGTCGGTCCAAAATATGTGACGAGATTAAGTTGGATCCAACAATTCCAAGTACTTAAGTAAATAATTAAAATCAGTTTGTAAACTATTTTTAAAGAAATATACAAGTCTTGATAGCTAAAAACACACTTGTGTGTCTTAAGCGAGTAAAAGTCGGTATAGTTCGGTTTGGTTCGGTCTCCATCTCACAAATAGTTTATAGATGGTTTCTACATGCCCAAATATCATAGAACTTGTATATTGGTTTATAAATGAAGAAAACTTAAATTTTACATCTAAAAAGTTAACTACAAGTCTTTTAAGCAAAAGTTTCGGTTTAGTTCGGTTTCCATCTCCCAACGAGTTCATAGATGGATTCCATATGCTTAATATCAAAGAACTTGTAAAAATGATTTTTGAAACTCAAATCTAGCAATAAACATGTTTAAACAACTATTTTAACAAAACTAGTAAACAAAAGTTCGGTTTCCGGTTTGGACTAGTTTTGGTTAAACCGAGTTAGTCTTATACAAACCCACACCATGGAACTTGTAAATAAGATGAACAAAATAAAAAGTGTTAGAAGTTAGTCATAAGTGATATGTATAATAAGTTATGTGTGTGTAAATATATATCAAGAACACGAAGTCCTCCATGAAGCCTTGCCTTATGACATTTGAAACTTAACCAACCGGAGTCGGTGAAGTAACAAATAAAGGAAACAAGGGGTGTGTATTATATATATGTTGTACCACCATATTCAAGTGATAGTAATATTAGATGAACAAGTTAAAATAAAAGACTATAGTTAGTTGACCTTAAGAAATCAAAATAACAAAATGTTGAAGATGAATACTTGGATTTGAGAGAGATTTGGAGAAGATGAACAACCAAAATGGTGTATGGAGCCTTGCTTTTTATAATGTTAAGAGTATGGTTCATACAAATAGGGTAAAGATGCATGTGATGGTTGAAATGGTCAAACAAGTTTTTGGTAAATGGCAATAATAGTCCCCAAAGTTTGGTTTAAGTCATTTTTAAAGAGTTTTAAGGACCAAAAAGAATGTTTTCAAGACCCAACAAGGGTAAAACAATACTGTAACATAAAATCCATCATTTTGATTATATCATAAGCTTTGGTTTACAAAATGGGTCGGTTTACATGATAAACGAATACAAAAACGAATACAAACGAGACCCGAAATTGACGAATGTCACAGTATCTACTACTTTAGGAAATTTCGTCCCGAAATTAAGATGAAGATGATGATGCAAACAAATGTGGATACTTCTCTTTCATTGCGTATTCTCGTTCCCAAGTAAACTCCGCGCCACGCCGTGATTCCCATCGAACTTTTACTAACCGAATACGACTACGCTTGGTTTTCTTCTCGTTGCGATCCAAAATCTCAGCGGGTCGTTCAACCATAATCATAGACTTATCAACATGAACTTCGTCGAGAGGTATATGGAGATTACCCTCGGCTAGGAACTTTTTAAGATTCGAAACATGAAATGTCGAATGAACACCGGCAAGTTCTTGCGGTAGTTCAAGTCGATACGCTACTTTCCCAACACGCTCAAGAATTTTGAAATGACCTACGAAACGAGGAGCTAGTTTACCCTTCTTTCCAAAACGGACTACCCTCTTCCAAGGGGATTCTTTTAAAAGGACAAGATCGTCAACATTAAATTCGATTGGTTTTCGCCGTTTGTTGGCGTAACTCTTCTGACGATCTCTAGCTGCTTGGAGATTCTTACGGATTTGTTTAATGACATCTGTGGCTTCTTGGACCATTTCGGGTCCCGTAATTTGAGCTTCACCGATTTCGTTCCAACAAATCGGGGAACGACATTTACGACCGTAAAGATCTTGAAAAGGAGCCACATCAATGCTAGAGTGGTAGCTATTGTTGTAGGAGAACTCGATGAACGGAAGATGAGAATCCCAATTCCCACCGAAATCAAGAACACATGCTCGTAGCATATCCTCGAGTGTTTGGATTGTACGTTCGGATTGACCGTCCGTTTGAGGATGATAAGCGGTGCTAAGATCGAGACGTGTTCCCAAAGCTTCTTGAAGTGAACGCCAAAAATGAGATGTAAAACGGGCATCGCGGTCGAAGATGACAGACAATGGCAAACCGTGCCAGCATACGATTTCCCGAACATAGATTTGAGCAAGCTGCTCGACAGAATACTTCTCGCGGATCGGAATGAAATGAGCAAATTTGGTTAATCGATCGATGATCACCCAAATGCTATCATTTCCTTTTTGGGTTTTGGGTAATTTGGTAATAAAGTCCATAGCAATGTCTTCCCATTTCCAAACGGGAATCGGTGGTTGCTCGAGTAGACCAAAAGGTCTTTGATGTTCGGCTTTGACTTTCGAGCAAGTAAGACATTTAGATACAAACAACGCTACGTCCTTTTTCATACCCGGCCACCAAAAGGTAGCACGAAGATCGAAATACATCTTATCCGCACCGGGATGAACGGAATAAGGCGAATTATGAGCTTCGTCGAGAATACAAGTACGAAGGTCATCGCGATCGGGAACCCACAAACGATTGAGAAAATACAAAAGGCCATCGGGTTTGGTTTCGAGTTGAAGTTCGGCTCCACATGACATTTCGTCGTACATATTACCTTCTTCGACGGAGGTACGTTGAGCTTGAAAGATACGAATTTGAAGATCGGTTTGAACAATGACGCTTAGAAGCAGAACGGATTTAACATTAACCTTTTAACTTAGGGCATCAACGACAACATTCGCTTTAACGGGGTGGTAGTGAATCTCGCAATCGTAATCACTAAGTAATTCGGCCCATCGTCGTTGTCTCATGTTGAGATCTTTTTGGTCAAAAATGTGTTGAAAGCTTTTATGATCGGTAAAAACCACACATTTTGTTCCATAAAGGTAATGTCTCCAGATTTTGCGAGCAAAAACGACGGCACCAAGTTCGAGATCATGAGTCGTATAGTTCTTCTCGTTGACCTTAAGTTGCCTTGATGCGTATGCGATTACCTGACCTCGTTGCCTGAGAACACAACCAAGGCGTTGATGGGAGGCATCGCAAAATGCAACAAAATCGTCGTTTCCATCGGGAAGGGTTAGAACGGGAGCATTGGAAAGCATGTCCTTGAGAGTACAAAAGGCTTCCTCTTGCTTCGAACCCCAATCGAAGGGTTGTCCCTTATGGGTGAGAGAGGTAAGAGGCAAAGAGATTTTGGAAAAATTATGAATGAAACGACGATAATATCCGGCCAAACCGAGGAAGGATCGAATTTCCGTGGGAGTCGTTGGAGTTTTCCAATCCTTAACGGCCTCAATTTTAGCGGGATCAACATGAATACCTTTGTCGTTTATGATATGTCCCAAAAATTGAACTTCCTTGAGCCAAAATTCACATTTGGAGAATTTGGCATAGAGTTTTTCATTTCTAAGGAGCTCGAGAATGGAACGCAAATGATGTTCATGTTCGGCTTTGGATTTAGAAAAGATAAGGATGTCATCAATAAAGACAATAACGAATTTATCAAGGAATGGTTTGCAAACGTGGTTCATGAGGTCCATAAATACCGCGGGTGTATATGTTAACCTGAAGGGCATAACCAAAAATTCGAAATGTCCATATCGAGTACGGAAAGCGGTTTTAGGAATGTCTTCTTCGCGAACACGCGATTGATGATAACCCGATCGAAGATCAATTTTGGAGAAACAAGTTGCGCCTTGAAGTTGGTCGAATAAGTCGTTGATACGTGGCAATGGGTAACGATTTTTAATAGTAAGCTTGTTAAGTTCACGATAATCAATGCACATACGAAACGAACCATCCTTCTTTTTCACGAAGAGAACGGGAGCGCCCCAAGGAGAAGAGCTTGGACGAATGAAGCCTTTATCGGAAAGTTCTTCGAGTTGGTTTGACAGTTCTTGCATTTCCGACGGGGCTAGACGATAAGGAGCCTTGGCCACGGGCATCGCGCCGGGCACAAGATCGATTTGGAATTCAATCAGACGAACAGGAGGAAGACCGGTAACATCATCAGGAAAGACATCAAGGAAATCACGAACAATAGGAATATCTTGAATCTTCCTTTCCTTTTTGTCTTTTGTCACCGAGAGAGCTAGAAACAGAACATACTTTTGGCGTAAGTACTTTTGCGATTGAGCACACGACATGAGATTTAGCCTTCGGGGCGTTGCGTTTCCAAAGACCTTAAGAATTTTACCATTGGCGAGCGGGATGCGAATGAATTTATCAAAACAAACACTTCGGCACGGTGCAAAGATAACCAATCCATGCCTACTATGACATCGAAGCTACCCATTTGTATCGGGATGAGATCAATGGAGAATTTATGCTTAGAAATAATAAGAGAACAATCGCGGACGACGAAATTGATGGTAATAGAATTTCCATTGGCGACTTCAACAGAGAACGGTCAGGAAAGTTTAGTTCGAGGCATCAAAAGTTTCGACTCAAATTTCAAAGAAATAAAACTTCTATCGGCACCGGTATCAAGTAAAATAGAAGCTAAATGATAGTTCACCAAAAACATACCGTTCACAACATCGTTTGCCACTTGAGCTTGATTTGCATTCATCATAAAAGATCGCCCTTGATTACCATGGTTGACTTGAGGTGCTTGTTGTGGAGGTGGAGGTGGTGCTAGGATTGCTTGGATAGGTTGGATGAGTGGTGCATTGAGTTGGGGAATTTGGGGTTGGTAGGTTTGAACTTGGTAACTTGGGTTTGGTAGTAAGGTACGGTCACGGTTTGATTAGCAAAGGTGAGGCGAGGGCAATTGTTGCGGAAATGGTTTGGATCTCCACAATTGTAAGAAGCTCGGGGTGGTTGGGGTTGGTTTGGTGGGTCGGGTGTATATCGGTTTTGGGAATTTTGGGGAAAAGTTCTTGGTTGGTTTGGTTGGTTGGGTTGGGTTCGTAGTGGGGATCGACATGTGGTGTTGAGATGGCCAAGTCGGTTACAAATGGTACATTGGCGACAAGGCGAGTTTGTTGGGTGGTGAAGTTGGCAAGTGTTACATAGCGGGGAGTTCCCAACATAAGGTTTTCGGTTTTGAGGGAGGGTTTGGGTTTGTTGTTGTGGTTGAGGTTAGGTGACGGCATAATTTCGGTAGTTGGTTTTGGGTTTCTTTTTGTTGTTGTTGTTGTTGTGTCGGGAAGAGTTTGAGTAGTTAATGGCTTGTGGTGTGGGTTCAACCTTGGTTTGGGGAGCGGGCTCGGGCTTGTCTTTCTCACTTGCTTTCTTGAGGGTTAGGGTACCCGCCTTCACGTGATTTTCCGATAGCCAACCGGCTAATGTGATGGCTTCCTCAAGGTTCGCGGGTTTGCTACTCATGACCGAGTCCCGGATTTTCATCGGTAAACCCCCAATATATTTATCAATTTCACGTTCGGTTGGGGTAACCAAATGGGGAACAAGGATTCTCAACTCATGGAAACGGAGTGAGTAAGCGGCGTTATCACCACTTTCTTGCTTTAGGTTCCAAAATTCTTCCTCAAGCTTTTGGAGCTCGTGTTTGGGAAAAAATTTCTTCTTCATAAGAGCCTTGAGCTCGGCCCATGGAAGAGCCATGGCCACGTCCGTACCTTGGAGGTGCATAACACTACCCCACCATGTTAGGGCGGTTCCCCTAAACATGCTTGAAGCGAAGTTTGTCTTCTTCGCTTCAGGGCATTCACTGTGTAAAAACACATTCTCCACAGATTCGAACCATTGCAACAAGGTAGTCGCACCGTTGGTTCCAAAGAATTCGGCCGGGTTGGCACTAGTAAATTGTTTAAGCAGGTAGGATGCGGGTCTGGGTTCAATAGGTGCAACAACGGGTGCGGGTTGGTTTGCTTGTATTTGGGTCATAAGTTCGGGAATCACAGCGGCCATTTGCTTGGCGACAAGAGCGGCCATACGTCGGGTGGAGTCCCATCGCGGTTGGCGTCTTAGCGGGGGCATGCTAAAATTTATAATGAAAATGGGATAAGTTTTGGGTAAAGGAAATGAATACCAAGGTGTATAAAATAAAATAAGATTTCGATTTTTGATTTTTGTGAATTCTAAAGTTAGTATGGAGAAGATGTTAGTGTTAGATAAAATATAAAACTTTGTTTATATATAACAAAACCGTAAACAAAACCGTAAACAAACCGTAAACAAAACAAAACTTTGTTTATAAAACTTTGTTTATATATAAAACTTTATTTACTTACCATCCCAGGTAAGTAAATCACCTTCGATCCATGGAATCTTTTTGTCAAATAGTCATTTTATAATGTCTCGTTTTCTATGATGGCTACAAACCCGATATAAACGCAACCTTTAAGGGATTTGAAACAACGGGATCCAAGTTAATCTTGTAATCCATAAAACACAATGAAAATCTACTTTTTGCGTTGTAAGGTAAGGATACCTTGGAAATACTATGAAAGTGTGTGTATGTGAACATTTAGGATATTGGTGAATTTTAAACAAGTTTATAAATAAACATGCGATATGAACAATTAAATGGAGTAAACACGTATGAACACACGTATAGGACCCTATGCATAACAATTCTAGGTCGTTACGTCTAATCACCTATCTTAATTGTTATGGCTCTGATACCAATCTGTCACACCCCAACCAAAGGCGGTGGAATAGAGGTGTTCAAAAAAACTGGTCCGGGAACCGGTTTGCCGGTTTAAACCGGAAACCTGTTTTTAAAAAAACCGGTTTTTTAAAAACCGGTTTGACCGGTTTACAAACCGCCGGTTTGTATTTCGGTTACACTTTTTAGAGCCCAAACCGGTTAACAAACCGGTTATAAAAAAAACCGGTTTTTTTAAATAACCGGTTACAAAAAAACCGGTTAACCGGTTTTTTTATAAACCGGTTTATAACAGTTGCTTAAAAACCGGTTAACCGGTTTTTTTGTAACCGGTTAAAAACTGGTTTATTTCCGTTGTAAAACGGCTATATAGCTGTTTTTTCTTTTTTTGACCGTTTTTTTTTTTTTTTACCATTTTACCCCCACAAACATCTATATATAGTTTAGGTTGGGTATTGGTTAGATCACACTCGATTATACAACTCCAAACGCTCCAAACGCTCTAAACGTTTATTTCATACGCGATTATTTTGTTATCTCACGCTCAATTATTGTAACGATTCCGGCAAATCCAGGTATACCCTAGCCGGAATATACTATTTACGTGTCATTTAATATTGATTATATGAGTTATAGTATGTTTATACGAGTATATATGATTCATGGTACGAATCATACTCGATTATATAGTGAATAGTATTGGAATTACAATTAACCAATGAACGATTATTGAAACCCGAACGAATCGGGAATTACATTATAGACGAATTATATAATGTTTAGTGATGTTTACGAAGTATTAATGCTTCGGGATAATGAATTATAGCACAGAAAAAGGATTTCGATTTATTAATACGTCGGTACGTTAAACGGAACCTTTAATACCAAACCAAGCAAGAGATGATCAATCAAGCCGAAAAAGATGCATAATTATTATTAATATGATGTTTTAAGTCAATAAATGTCATGGTTTAAGTTTTTAAGTCGGTTTTATGTAAATTTTATTTTAACCCGAAAAACGACCATTTTAGACTCGTTTTAAGCCGAAGTACGCGTTTAAACGAGAGACGAACTGAACCAGACTATCCACAACATTATCCAGATTGCGTAATCTGGATATGTGGCCTAGAATTGATGAGAGGGCCCCACCCCCCCCCCCCCACCCTAATAGGACCGATCGGTCCATATTATTATTATTATCATTCCATTTTTTTCTTTTTTCTAACAACAAAACTCTCTCAAACTCTCTCAAATCTTCAAACATCCATCCATCTCCTTGATCTTTAAACCAAAACTTCAAGGTATACACATGTTTTAAGGGTTGAATCTTGATTTCTAACTCCATGATCTTGAGAACAAGAGGCTCCAAGTGAAATATGGGTGAAAACCCGAGATGGAACCGGTTCTCGTATGATCAAGGGATGTATACAAGTTATACAAAGGATCTTGATCCAAGTAATGAGTTAAAAGTGTTTAGAATAAAATTTTACGGTTAAAATCTTGTTAAAATGAGTTTCCAAGTGAAAGATGGGTGAAAACCCGAGATGAAACCGACTCTTGCATGATCAAGAGATGTATACATGTTATACAAGGGATCTTGGTCCAAGAAATGAGTAAAAAGAGTCGAGAACGGATTTTTACGGTTAAAACCTTTGTTTTTACATAAAAACCGACACTTTGAAAAGAAATGGTTTGATTGTTGGTATAGTTTGCTTGGTATAGTGTTATTGTGCTTGTAAGTGTTGTATCTAGCGGCTAGCAAAGGCTAGAAACCGAGATCCTTGCGATCTAAAGCTAGAAAACACAAGATAGTTCGGTTTTCGTGTGGTTATGAAATTTGGACAGATTGTAGCACGCTTAGAGTCGGGTCACGAAATTTCACAGAGATGATCTACACATGAAAATATGAGATCTGTGAATTTTTGGTAATTCTTGGATAAAAGATGAATATTTGGTGAATTTAATGCTCGGTTTTGGCCAAAAATAGTGAAAAATAGCTAAACATGATGAAAAATTCTGGAAAATTTAAGATAAGCTTTTTATAATATATAAAAGTCACCCACAAAATTTGAGCTCAGTTGGAAAAGTCTAAGTAGGCTTTTCGGTGAAACGAGTTCTAGGGCTTTCTACCTCGGTTTTGGGTGAAAATGGCTTGAAAAATGAGTTTTAAATTCTGGAAAAATTCCAGGGAGTTATGAGGATGGCAAGGATTATCCCAGGAAAATTTGGGATTTTTCTAAAGTGTTTTGGTATTTTTGACATATTTAGTGTATTAAAAAGGTTTAAAAATAGATAAATAAATGTAAATATAAGAAAATAAATCTGGAAAATTTTTATAAAATTTCTTGCTGTCAAAATAAGTTTTGTGCAAAATTTCAAGACCCGAGAGTAAACGGGTAATTATTTGTGCTAAAAAGAACATAAAAACAAATTTTTAAAGCTTAAAACGTGTAAACCGGCAAAACTCGCATAAGCGAGCTGACTGGCATATAAAAACCTAAAAATGGACTATTTTCATAAATCTAAGTAAATTAAGTAAAAAGAAATCATCCGAAAATAATTCGGATGATTTGGGTAATTCTACCCGATTTTTACTGTTTCCGGCACCTAAATGACGGAAACGGGCCCCGCGGCCAAACGGGGTGTCAAACCGAGCTCTAAATTCATCACTTTAACTAAAATATCAGTCAAACCCCCTTTATGGGTCGGGTGTGGCCAAACTAATTTTTGAAACTTAAAAACGGATAACCGTGCTAGGCACGCGAATCGAAGAAAACATAAAAATGATAATTTTGACTGTCAAACTCTAAGCAATGTTACAATCTGAGTCCTTAGAAGTGTCACGGGATTAACATTGTCCCCGGATCGAGTACAGTACTGGGTTAACAATGTCCCCAGAAGTACCGATTAATACGGATTTAATTTATGGGAATTATATAGTAACGACTTAGATATTATATTACAGATCCCGGCAGGTAGCTGTTCATTGTAGTACCCACCGACTCACAAAAAGGTGAGTTTTCACGAGCCCCTTTTAATGAACTGTTTTTTTTTAAATATATTTTCCCGGGGCGGAAAACATGTCTTATTTAAAGTATTTAAGTACATACCGATCGTATGGAAATACTTGTATATTTATATATGAATGGTTTGATGCACAGGATATATAAATTGTTTATCATGAGTTATTGTTCTGGGGTAACATAGTTCCCAGGGGTTATTATTGTTCTGGGGTAACATAGTTCCCAGGGGTTATTATTGTTCTGGGGTAACATAGTTCCCAGGGGTATTTATTGTTCTGGGGTAACATAGTTCCCAGGGGTTATTATTGTTCTGGGGTAACGTAGTTCCCAGAGGTTATTATTGTTCTGGGGTAACATAGTTCCCAGAGATTATTATTGTTCTGGGGTAACGTAGCTCCCAGAGGTTATTATTGTTCTGGGGTAACATAGTTCCCAGAAAGTTAATGGAAATGTTCTGGGGTAACATAGTTCCCAGCATGATTATATTGCTAATAAATGATTATTAAAATGATTTTTCAGTGTTTATTTAAATTAGTGAAACTCACCAACTATTCGTAGTTGACCCGTTTTCTTTACATGTTTTCTAGGTATGCCCAAGTTGGAATGATTGATATGTGCTTAACTATCTGTGCTACCTGTTGGAAGCTTGCTGCTCTATGTTTTGTAATGAATTTATTAATGTCTTATCGGTAAAATATGTGTGTAACACCTAGACAGTAACGAAACTCGCAACAATGTAATATGTTATAAATTAATGTAGTGGTATTTTCTTTATAAGCAATGCTGTTGATATCAGATGTGTCTGTTGCATCCCGTGTACGTTTCCGCTGCGGTTACGGGGTGTTACAGAACTTGGTATCAGAGCCATTGGTTATAAAGATTTAGGATGTCTTTAAAAGATACCTAAAATATAACCAGTAGCTCAAGTATTACAGGATCTGAATATCAACTAATAATATATTCTGACGAGATCGGGATGAACTTGGATGGACAAGTGGGTTATTATGGTCCGGAACATAATAACAGACTTGTCTGCACGAGGGAATTCAGGGAAGTCACGGGGGACTTAAATAGGTAAAATTGGCAACATATGTGTAAATATATGATAATATTATTATGTGGTAAAGTTGTATAAATAAGTATGTATTAATTTGATTATGAATTACACTATGAAAAGAACTATATGCTTGTTAACTTGTGTGCAGGTAAAAATGTCAAGCCCGCATAGCTTATCTGTAGAGGAGGATCCGGAGGAGGTTAGCCCCGGAAACTCCGGGAGCTTACACGTGTCATCCGACTCCGAGCCTAGCGAGGCGAGTCACATGAGCTCGAGCCAGTCCTCCCCGGCCGGATCGTCAGATCCCCTACTCCCCTCGCACCGCAGGCCACTTCTGTCCCTCCGGGATTTGGTCCCCGCCTTACGGCGCGGATCAGCATTCCGCGTGTCCCACCGACCTCTCCCCCACCCCGACCTGCTACTCGTCGGGGAGAGTCCTCATCCCAGCCCGAGCCGATGGCTCTACCTGTCTGGGGCCTTCCCAGACAGGAGCGGGAGGCGGTGGCCTGGCTACGAGTGCTCACAGAGCAAGTAAATGAGCACTCAGCCGCCCTGACCGTGGGGGTACAGAGACGAGTGTACCTTGGTGACCGCATACTGGATTGCCAGTATGCAATCGACCGGTTGACCAGGGAGTGCTCGTACTCCCTAATGATGGTTCAGCGGTTAGAGGCGTGGCTCCGGGGGGTGGTGGCAGTAGTGGTGGCGTTGGTGGCAGTGATGATGTGGTGGGCATACCACCGTGTTTAGTAGTTATGTTTGGATGGGGTTAGTCAGGGACCATTTTCTTTTTGATACTCTGTGTAAGTAGTTAGTGGTGATACTAACACGGAGTGAATCTTGGTTAGTTATGATACAACCACTGGCCCCTAGGGTGGGTCTCTTTTGGGCATATCTTTATAGATACTTTTGGGTATCATTCAAGCACTGACCCTTTTACAGGTTATGTCGAGATGATACCGACATAGGGCCCTTGTAATAAAACTTAGTTATGTAATGTTGACTGGAAAGTATGTAAACTGATGTTGTGTAATATGTATCCATGTTTACTAATGAATGAAATATGTATTGTGTTTTATGATTTGAGATGGTATTGATTATATGTATTTCTTTGATGATTGTGTAGAATGGCACCGAAACGATCAACGAAAATATCGGAAGTAGATGTGAGCCGTTTGATTGCTCAACAGTTGGAGGCGGCGATACCGGATATAGTATCGCGCATCGCCGCCAGTATTAATAACTCGACCAATCCAACCCCTCCGAGCAATCAAACGCCCATAAATAATGACGGGGAACAAAATGCTAATCCTCCAAGGAATGATAACACTATTCCGAGTAATGACGCACCGCCTAGGGTGGTCGTTACTGACAGCAATGGCCCTATACCTACGGTAGAGACAAACCGTAAGGAACCAATTCGTGCATCCAGGGGATGTTCGATCAAGGATTTCATGTTGTGCAAGCCATTAGAGTTTAGCGGGTCTGAAGGACCGAATGGGTTAGTTAAATGGATAGAGAAAATAGAATCAGTGGTGAATATTAGCAACTGTCCCGATGATTGTATCGTTAAGTACGCCACTTGTACATTCACCGACCATGCCTTGACATGGTGGAACACCATAGTACAGACTCGAGGTCAGGTGGCGACAAACCACATGACCTGGACGGAGCTTAAGGCTCTTGTGTTGGAACATTTCTGTCCAAAGAATGAATTGCAGAAACTGGAAAATGAGTTGTGAAATCTGGAGATGAAGGGGGCGGACCACTTGGGTTATACCAATCGGTTTAATGAACTGTCACGATTAGTACCGTGGTTGGTCACCCCGGAGACGAAGAGGGTGGAACGTTATATTTGGGGACTTACTCCAGTAGTGAGGAGTATAGTCAACGCGGGGGGACACCGGACGTATGAAAGTGCAGTGACACAGGCTGGCATAGTCACGTATGATTTCTTGCGGAGCGGATCACTAAAGGTGACAGGAGAATCCGCTGGGGGAAAACGGGGTACGCATGATCATAGAATCCAAGAAAAGCAGCAAAGCAAACGAGCTAGGTCCGCTGCCCAGAGCTATGCCATGACTAGTTCTGGCGGAAGGCAAGAACCGCAGAAGGGAACGTTTCCTAAGTGCGGGAAATATGGTTACCACCATAGTGGCGTGTGCAAAGAGGTGGTGTGCCACCGGTGTGGCAGGGTTGGACACTACGCACCAAATTGTAAGACAAATCTGAACAACCTGAACCGACAACCACAACCTATTCGGGCGCAACCATTTAGAACTCAACCAGCCCGACAGCAGAACCCGCAAGGAAACCAAATGGTGACCACTAGCCGTGCTTGCTACGAATGCGGCAGCACGGATCACTTCAAAAGAAACTGCCCGAAACTGAATCAAGGAGGAAACGGGAAACAACCCACGGGTCAGGCATCGTCGTCCAACCCGGCGAGAAGCCGAGCTTTCGTGATAGGGGCGAGCGAAGCACGCCAGGACCCCAGCGTAGTGACAGGTACATTCCTTGTTTCTGACCATTACGCTTCAGTATTATTTGATACGGGTGCTGATAGAAGTTTTGTCTCCGTTAAATTCCTATTAATAGCAAACATGCCGGTTAGTGAATCCATAGAACCCTATACCGTAGAAGTCGCTAACGGTAAGACCATGATAGTCAA
The DNA here is from genome assembly GCF_021521415.1 of Bidens hawaiensis. Taxonomy (NCBI): domain Eukaryota; kingdom Viridiplantae; phylum Streptophyta; class Magnoliopsida; order Asterales; family Asteraceae; genus Bidens; species Bidens hawaiensis. The sequence goes on along the minus strand of NW_027498404.1, from coordinate 530 downwards.
TCAAATCGTTCGGAATTGTCCTTTTATTCTAAACGAACAATCCTTTCTGATTGACTTGTTACCGGTAGAACTGGGTAGTTTTGATGTGATAGTGGGAATGGATTGGTTGGCACGTAACAGGGTAGAAATAAACTGTGAAAAGAAAACCGTCAAGATTCGGGTGTCGGATGACGAGGAGGTATTAGTGCAGGGAGAAAAATCTGGCACCATGATACCATTTATATCCCACCTCAAGGTGTTGAAATATATACGTCAGGGATGTGTGGCGTATCTAGCGAGCCTGACGGCCGCTGATTCTGAGGAAAAACGGGTGGACAATATTCCCGTGGTACGCGAATTTCCACAAGTTTTTCCAGAGGAACTTCCTGGATTACCGCCAACCCGACAGGTCGAATTCAGAATCGATCTGTTACCACAAGCTGGCCCTGTTGCTAAGGCCCCTTACAGACTTGCACCGTCCGAGATGCAAGAATTATCCAACAAGTTGCAGGAATTGTTGGATAAGGGATTTATTCGTCCCAGCTATTCCC